>NC_034425.1:10097084-10191617 GCF_002078875.1 Numida meleagris
AGGACACAGAGAGTGACCCCCCCAGGTACCCCGTCACGGTGCCGGGTCCCCGCACGGCCCAGCTGGGGAGGCACAGAGCCGCGCAGCAGAGCAGCAGCAGCAGCTGCATGGCCCCACGCTGCGCTTCTGCCAATGGGCAGCCCTCCTGCTCTGTGCCTGTCCTTCAGGGCTGTGCCTTCCCTTTTCTGCTTGACTCATGCCCAGGCACTTGCAGAGGTCAGGCTGCAACGTGCGGTTCTGGTTTCCTCTGCTCTCAGCTCACTTCCTTCATCCCTCTGCCACCAGCAGCGTTCAGTCCCCACCCCCGGTGCCTTGCTGCCCAGCTCCCACCCCAACACTGCCCTCGCCCATCGCGCCCCTCTCCCCCAGCTGTGTCTCTCCAGGCCTCCCCCCATCCCCACTCCTCATCCCCCCGCAGCTTCAGTCCCTCCCACCCCTTCCCATTGCCTTGGCTGACGGGTCGGGCTCAGCGTGCCCATGGAATGAGATTCCTTCAGGCTGATGGGGTTGCCGCAGTTCCATTTGGGCAAGTTATCTTCTGTGGTGCTAAAAATGGCGTGGGTGAGGACTCAGTGTGCTCTGAACAGCCCCACGTGAACGGCAGCGCTGCTCTTGCTGCCGCCAAGCACTGAGCACGGGAAGGAGCGCGATCCCTGACAGAGCTCAGCAGCGCACAAACACCCACTGCCTGGGGATGGATGCGGAGCCCGGGACGGGATGCAGCGAGCGGAGGAGGCAGAGCTGCAGCCGGATCTGCTGTGAGCTCCGGGCTTGGGACGGACAGCAGCTGTGCGGGGAGACGGCCCCTGCCACGGGAGGACACGGCTCCCAGGCTCGTCCAGCTGTGGGTGCGTGGCTGCACGGTGCAGGCTGGCATTGCGGGCAGCTCAGTTAGGCTGCAATGCACAGCTCCCGAGTTACACCACTGACAGCATGTCCCCCAGCTGGGGCTCCCCACACAGCAGCACAGCCCCACACATTTGTGTCGGCAGCTCCTGGAGCCCCAGCCAGTGCTGGAGACAGACAGACAGACAGACAGACAGACACCTGCAGGATACCCAGGCTTTGTTGCAAAGTTGCCTTTCAGTGACACCTCCAGCTCAGCAGACATGGGATCTCTGCACGCCAACCCTTCCCTTGTGCAATTTGGGGGGCACCAGGAGGGGCTGAGGCTTTGCAGGGAGAGAGCTGACCAGTGCCGAGCAGCTCCGGTGGCTCAGCCCTGGCAGGGCGTGGGGCAGGGGAACAGCAGGATGCTGCGGGGCTGCTGGGGGGTCAGGCTGCTGGGGGGCCAGGCTGCCCCGTGCCCCAGTGCTGCTGGACGTCTCAGATTGCTGCAGGTTTTCCCAGGTAATGCAGCCCCTGTGCCGGTTCTTCAGCCACACGGCCCCACACAGCAGGGTCAGGATCACAGGCACCTTCACACTGAGTAAGAGCAGCAGGAGGGTGACGTCGAGCTGGGACCTGGGGAGAAGAAGTGGGATAATGACCGAGCTTGTACCAGGTCTGGGCAAGGAAGGTGCGGGCTGCGGCACCCCCATGCCCAGCATCCCCCCGCTCGCCCTGCGGGATGCCCTGGGAGAGGCCACAGCCAGCGTGACCCCGAGCCCCGACTCACAGTGCTGGAGGCTCCTCACAGCCGGTTGGGGACAGGGGGGTCTTTGCCAATGGGCGCGCATCGCTGGCCTCAGCTGTGGCTGAAACAAGTGCGGAGAAAGTAGAGAGTCAGCGCAGAACCCCCACCGCCCGTCCTGCCTCCAGGGGTCCCCACCCACGGGCCTTGGAGGAGATGGAGGGGGTCTGTGACCCCTTAAGGGCTGTGGGCATCACCCTGTGCCAGCCCGGCACCCAGCACAGCACTGCTGCTCAGGGGCAGCTCCGTCCCCGTGGGCGTACGGAAAATGCTGAGAGCTGCAGAAAAAAACCACAGTGGAATTACTGATGGCACGATGCTCTGAAACAGAATGTTTATATTTTTCTTGGAGAAATGTTATGCAAGAGAAGAGCATCACTGCTGCGATGCGGTGCAGGCACACCCGGGAGCCAGAGAAACAGAAGGGTTTCTACTGGAGGGAACTGGAAACCCCAAGGGTGGGCTCACAGGCACAGAGACATCACCAGGGAGCAGGGGAGAGGTTCCGCTCTGTGCAGTGCTTTCCATCCTCCCTCTGCCTCCTCCAGCACCGGCCCCGAGCACCCCCCGCCTTACCCTCCGAGACGAGCACCTCAGTTTTGTGCCACTGATTGTGCCACAGGAATTTCACCACCCCGCAGTAGTACGAGCCCGCGTCCTCCGGCGTCACATTGCTCATCGTCACCACGAATGTGAGAGCCGTGTGGTTGTCCCTGATGGACACCCTGCCCTGCGTCACCACTGCCTCTGAGCCATTGGTTTGGGCCATGTAGGTGCAGAAGATCTTGAAAAAGCGTGGCTTGCACCAGACCTTGGGGTGGTCCCTGTAGCCCGGCTGATAGCTGCAGGACACCGACAGCGAGCTGCCCCAATGGGCTGTCACCTGCAGGGGACCCAGCACTGCCCAGACACCTGCGGGGGACGTGAGAGGGGCTGTGAGCTCAGCCACTGCTGGGAGATGTCCCCAGCCTTAAGAACAGAGCCCCCCAGTGAGCACGGTGGTGAGCCAGAAAAAGCCCCGTACAGCAGCAATACAAGGGGTAGCGTAGGCTCGAGTTGCCCGGGTGCTGCGGGACCACAGTGGGCATCCCTGGCTGCAGGGCCGCAGCCCCTCTGCCTCCATGGACCCCAAGCATGGCCCATACTTACGTGGGAAAAGCATCCAAACCAGGATAATCCTCATTTTTCAGCTCCTCCCTCCCGATGTGGACCTTTCCCGGTGGTGATTCACAGAGCGCCCAGGAGATGGACCAGGCTGGTGTGCGCTCGTGTTCCCGGGAGGTTCCCAAGCCTGTTTCCCTGAGCAGTGTTTGCCTTGAGACCCTGTATGTCTTTTTTTTAAGGCATTTGCCTCCTCCCTCCGAGCCATGAGTCACTCTGGTCTCATGACCTTTCTCTGGAACTGCCACCGCTTTCCAGTAAAGCACTGAAATGCAGAGAGCTTTCACAGCCACAGTGCCCATCCCAGCAGCCCAGAGGGATTCGGGGTCCCAGCAGAGGGGCTTGTGCCTCCCCCCGGACCCTGAATCATTCCAGACCCCCAGCACACGTCCCCCACTGGCTGTCACAGTGGGTGCAGCTGCTTTTGTTTGGTTCATCAGCAGAAGCGGAATCAGCTTCCCCAGAAAGCTGCCCCTTTTGGCACAAATGTGGTTTCTGGGTGACAACAGTTTTTCTCTCTAAATGTTTCCAGCAAAACTTTCAGAACCCAAACAGGCTGCACAAAGCAAAGCTGTGTCCTTGCCAGTGGCTTTCTTCCTCAGTGCCCCCTGAGAAGACCTGGGGGCAGCTCCTTCCCACCCTGCCCGTCTGCCCCCTGCCCTCCCACGCCACACCCCCGCACATAAAGAGGAAGCTCTGCATTTTCCTCCTGGGTGGTGGTAGCCCTGTTCCCAGGGACCCGGGGCAGTGGCTGTGAGCTGCTTCCACCCTTCTGGCCCCAGGTCACTGCACAGAGCGGCACGTTCTAAGCTCAAGAAGTGGCCGGCGACTGCCAACGTGTTATTGCTGATAAACCTCACGGGGAAGCCCGGGCAGAGAAGCCTCAGCTGCTGCCCCATCCCCATTCACCTCTGGCTTTCCTTGCTCCCCATGTTGTTTCCATTCCCTTCTCCCTGCTCAGCCTGAGCCCCTGCTGACACAGCCCCAGCACCAGCAGCGTGCCCCATGGTCCTTGTTTCACCTGCAGGGTCCCACAGGCAGAGGCCCCATCTCCTCCGCACTGTAGGGTATTTCTTTATTGCCATTTACATACATTTAAAGCAATCCCCATGCTGCCAAGCCAGGAGAATGTCCTGTGCACCAGCATGCAAAGGAGTCGGGTTCTGGGTTCCTCCCATCCTGGGGGCACCTCTCAATCCACAGCAGCAAAGCAGAGGGGGGAAGCTGGGGTGGAGCAGGGTCAGAGCCCCACGGCAGAGGCTGTCACACTGCTGAGACTGCAGCAAGGACACGGGGAAGGGAGTGCTGCTCCCTGCCCCGCTCAGAGCAAAACCCGAAACGATGCCCACAAGCGATGCCTCATTAGGACTGCAGGGAATCCTCTTCTCCCTGAGCATCAGCTGTTGATGTAGACTGTGTCGTCCCCCAGCTCACTGCACTGCTCCTCTGTGTCACTGCTGCCGGTGCGGGTGCCCTGGGGGGTGGTCGTCCTGCATGGCCCTGCCCGGGCTGCACACCCCTGCCCGCACCGCCAGCACTGCCCGTGCCGGGCTCTCACCTTTCTCAGGTTCAGCTCATTGTCGTAGATGTTGTTCAGCTCTGCGGTGGTGCCCGGCTGGCTGGGTGCTGCGGGGCCTTTGCTGCGAGGGGGCAGCGCGTCCCCGGCAGCCTGTCCCAGCACCGGGCTGCAGCCTGGGTCGTGGCCCCACTCGTGTCCCCACTGCTGCCATCTCTGCCCCTGTGTGGCCACAGCAGCCTGGAGCTACAGGGGATGCCCAGGGGGGGGCCGTGGCTCCAGGGGTTGGCCACGCTCTTACCTGATGGTGCCGCTGTGCCTGCACTGCAGGTGAGCACGGCTGGGAGCTTCCCACTGCTCCCAGGGGTATCTGCAGAGCTGGGGTTGGGAAGAAGGGGCCATCAAAGCTCATGTTTGTCAGGGGGGATAAGGCTGGGATTGTGCCTTGTCCCCTCCGGGGAGGGACCTCCAGCTCGTGCCCCAGTGCTGTTACCTTCCTTCCTCCTCCTCCTCCTCCTTCTCAGGGCAAGGGTGAGCCCAGCAGAGCCAGCCACAGCCAGGAGGAACAGCAGCAGCACGGTGGGCAGCAAGGCCTGCAGGGCTGGCCCAGAGGGGCTGGGAGGAGAGGAGCTGGGCTGTTCCTGACCCTCCTGAAGGCTGGTGCTTTCCTCCTGCAGCCCTGCACTGTGGGATGGACCACGAAGCAGGGCCAGCAGCCTGAGAGCACGCTTCAGTCCCTGCTGCCGCATTGCCCCAAAGCACACGGGCTCCATCGTGTGCCCATGATCCACCCTGCCAGGGAACGTGGGGCCCCACCACTGTGACCCCACTGCCCTCTCTGCAATGCCCATGGACTCACCCTGTGGCAGTGACGTTGGCGGTGTAGGGGAACTCCGTTATGGTGTTGGAGGGCACAGGGCTGGGAGCTGTGGGTATGGCTGCATCAGGGACAGTCCTGGTGGGAGCTGTGTCCTGGAGGGGAGCTCGAGCCCCCACGTCTCAGCTGGCAGGAGATGAGCGCTTGCCCCTACCCTACCCACGTCCCAGTGGGATGCCATTCCCAGCATCTGTCCAGCAGCTGTGAACTTTACCAACACTGGAGGGGTTGGATCTGCCCCTTTTCCTGAGCTACAAACTCAGATGTTGTTTCACAGCCCCGCTTTCACTTTCAGAGGCCCTGCAGGCTTCTCTGGCTGCAGCGCTGTGGCTCAGCCGTGGACGCTCACTGCCAATTTTAGGCAGCGGTTTTCCGTCCTTCCTGTGTGCAGTCCATGCTGGAGCCCAAGCAGCGGCCCCAGCCTGGCCACGGTGCTGCAAACCCTGCACGGGGCTCCAGCACTCCACATGCATCTATGAGCATCAACCTGTCATGTGCCAGCCCTGCTGCTGGTGTATACTGGGTGGGAACCAACGTAACTGGAGCGGGCCTGAGGGGCTGTTCCCCACATCACTGTTCCTTCCTGGCACGGACCCAGCAGCCTCCCAGAAGCGCTCTGCCCAGCACAAACCCGAGCCAGCTCGATGCCAGTGCTTACCTGGTGTCACTCTCAGGGTGACCGGCTCCATGATGTCCCAGCCTGCCTTCTCCACCCCGCACCAGTAGCTCCCGGCGTCCTCCCTGGAGAGCTCCTCCACGGTGAGCAGGACCACGCAGAACATGTGGTTGTCCGTGATGGAGATGCGGCCGTGCCGGCGCGGCACCTCTCGCCCCGCAGTCTCCACCACTTTGTGGCACGAGCCCCGCGCGGCCCCGCGGCACCAGTACTTGTTGTAGCCCTCGTAGCCCCGCGCGTACCAGCAGCGCAGCGAGAGCGTCCTGCCCTCCTGGCCGCTCACCTCCCTGGGGACAACCAGAGCCTGGCAAACTGCAGAGAATCCCCACAGCAGCAAGGGAGAAAAACAGCACGTCAGTGTGCAGGTCGCCCTTCCCCTGAGCTGCTCCCATGCGGCAGGGAGAAACCAGCGCTTACTGGGGGGCCCTGGCCGCCTGCTTTATCCCCATGGGGCTGTGACGGCCCCAGGGCTGGCAGCCGAAAGTGAACCCACCACGTGGCGGGGCGGCAGCTCCGGCCCCTCTGTGCCCGCTCTGCCCGTCCTCACCTGGGAGAAGGAGCCAGCCCCAGCCCGGCCGTACCCCCATCCCTGCGTGCGTTGTGCGCTGCACAGGGAGTGAGACAGAGGATGCTGAGCTGGTGCGCAGCTCTGCTCTTCTGCGGCTTCCTCGTTCGAACCAAGCTGTAGCACACCGCTCTGGCTGGGTTATTTTTGTATGGGAGAGCTTCACCCCGGGGCTGGGGATTTTCTGCTGCGGGGAATGAGCCTCTGAGCAGCTTTTCTCAAACTGACCCACCTGGAGGTGTTGAGGCCGGGTGCTCGGGGTCAGCAGGGGGGGGACACAGCAAAACGCAGCCTCCCCTGAGCCTGCCCGGGGTGCGGGGACACAGAGCCCCATACACCAAGAGCAGCAGGGTGGCACGGGGGGACCTCGTCCTGGAGAGCTGCTGCAGGGACAGCATGGAGTGCACCAGCTCAGTGCAGCTGCCAGCACCAACACACAGCAAATGTCTGACATTTCAGTGCAGGTGGAGAGACAGGGCAAGGCTTTCCAAGCTGGAAGAGGAAGCTCTGCCTCTCTTTTCATTCTCCTGAATTGGAGGAGAAAGGAGAAGCTCAGGCACAAGCACGAACACAGGTGCAAAGCCCAACACAAGTAGGGCAGTGACAGTGCTGACTGCACGTGAGAGATGCTGAAATACTGCAACACCGAGTTGTGGGATCAGCCCGAGTTCTTCAAAACCCAAACTAAGGTGTCAGGAACCACCAGACAGGAGAGGAGAGGCCGTGAACAAGTGACCCTGCACTGGTTTCTGTGCGCACGCGGGGGGGCACAGGGGCTGCACGCGCTGCTGGCGCGGGCTCAGGGGAGCAGCGGCTCCGCCTGGAACACGCCACGGGGCAAGTGCCTACAAAGGCATTTGCTGATGGAGAATTCCCAGGGCAGTTCAGTGACCCGAAAGCAGTCAGAAGCATTTCTTCAGAAAGCTGCTTTGCTAGAGACTGGGGGAGCAATTTTCCAAGCACATCCACGCTGTCCTCATTAGATGAGAAGTTATCGTTTCCCCTTCATTTCTCTATAACTGGTTTGGTTTCTGGGAAGGAAGTGGTCAGAGAAGAAGAGTGGGAGTCCTGAGCTGAGGCCGCCGCTCCCTGGGCAGTGAGCAGCAGAGCAGCTCGGGGCAGGGCTGCTGCCTGTGAGAAGCGGCGCTGCTGAAACACTGCTCGGCGCACGGTGATGGGTCCTGGCAGGAGCGAACCGGTCCTTTCATCTCGGCCACGACCGGAGCCGGAGCAGAGCGACTGCTGGGGGTGGGGCCGTCCTGCAGCCCCTGCTCTGTGGCCCCGGGATGGGGACGATGCAATCAGACACCGCTGAGATTTGCGATGGTTCTGCCCCTGGCGGTGGCCTCAGTGAGAAGGCTGCAAGCACTGCTGCGAGGGGCAGAAATCGAGTCTGCTGCTGCACGAGCAGCGTGTGCAGAGCTCCTCGGAGGCCCAGCCCTGAGCCAAGTGCTTCCCAGCTCCCATCCCCGCACCTCGGCCTCCTCAGAGCCCTGCTCCGCTCGTGGCTTCAGTGGCATTTCCTAACCCCAGATTCTCTCATTTAATCTGGTGCCTTTGAAAAACAATCTGCACTTTTCAGACAGTGCTTTCAGGTTCTGCTTTGTAAACTCTGGTGAAATTTTCCTGATGAGATGAGGCTGAATATCACAATTGCTAGCGCGGCTCCTTCAGCGCTTGCTGATTGAGCACACACCGTCTGATCTCTCTGTTCCGCTGCCATCTCTGATACCCAAGACGAACCCAAATCATCCTCAAATCTGCTGATTTAGCAAAGCTAGAAGAAGAGAGATCCTTGCAGACAGCATTGCGCTGAAGGCCTTACCGTGAGCTGCACCTTAGGCTGACTCCTTAGCCAGAAAGACTGAAAAACAGGGGCTTGTTCTTGCAGTGAAATTCAAAAGGCAAAATTTAACAGATGTGGAGGAAAAACAATCTGTTTTTTCGTATTTTAGGGGAAGGAACAGCTTCAGCAGGGCTCACACAGCCCCATAAAAGCATTGCACAAGCAGCTCAGTGGACAGTGAGTAAATTAATGGGGTTGGGCAGCAGAGAATGAGCAGGAGTGGTAAGGGAGACAGTGAAGCAGAACCCCCTGAGCTGGACATGGAGCTTCCAGTGCCCCTGCCCTGCTTCCCAGGGCAAATAGACAAGAACATATGTGGTCAGGGTATGGCCTACCAGCAAGCGAGACCAGGCAATAGGCGAGCTCACTTTAAGTCACTCCTGCCATTTGCAGGTCATCTCCTCTCACTTCATTGATCTGCACTGATTTCAGCTGCTCAGCCCCCGCACGGGGCCATAATCTGCTTGGTGGCCAGCAGGAGCCTCTGCTCAGGTCTGCGAGGGGCTGGGAAGGTCGGGGTTCTATTTTATTTTATCTTTTGAGGTGGGGAAAGACAGTCCTTGCAGTGTAAAGGACAGAGGGTGCTCCAGGTGTCAGGTGGCCCGGCTCCAATTAAGCTGCTGATACCACTTATCTGTAACGGGTCAGGTCCTCGGGAGCCATAAAGAGCCATAAAACCCCTGGAGCAGAGCCAGCCCGTGCTGCTGGAGAGCTGCTTGCTTCTCACCACTCCTGCCTGTCCTCCGCCAGCGGCCCGCGCTGCCTGGTAAACCCGCCTTACTCTTGGCAGTGGCGCAGTGAAGGAGGGGAGCTGCCCTCCCTGCGCTGCCAGACCCGCAGGGCTGAGCGCGTTCCTCACACGGTGCCCGCAGGGACAGGGGAGCCCATGCGTGGGGCTGCGCCTCCTGGCCTCCCGCAGCCGCTCCTCTGCTCCTCGCTGCTTTCCTTCATGACTCAGGAAATGAAAACAGACGCCACTGGAATGGAGAGCGGCCAGAGAACGTTCCCCGAGCCCTTCCTGCAGCAGAGATGTGCCAGGAATCCCCACCCTGAAAAGTGATCAGCGCTGCAGCTGCAGACTTGGTGGTGCTCCGGGGGCTTCTCATCCTTGCTGGGAGCAAGTTCCCGGCCTCAGGAAGCTCCGAAGCCCCTGGCACGCTGGGTTGGTTTCCTTCTTTTTCTAGCTGTTGTTGCCAAGTCTGATCCTCCGACCTGGCAGAACCATCTCTGCTGTCAGAGGAATTAATGGGCAGATATAATGAGCAATGTCAGGCACAGACAGTAAACCAGCAATGGAACAAGCGCAGATGGCCCTTGGAGGCACGGCCTCCCCCTCCGTCTGCTGATCCGGCAGGAGGGGATGGAGACCAGATAACTTAAATAAGTTTCCCAGCAGAGGTTTGTTTGTTTCCAATCTAATCAAAGTCACCAAATCGTTCTAATGAGAGTTGTAAACAAGAGGATCTCAATTAGATATTTACCTTCACCTCCAGGTTTAGGTACAGATTCCTCTTGTTTCTAAACACAATTTGTGTTGGTTTTGGTGTTTTGGTTTTTTTACTCCAAGAAAGTTCCTACCTCTGCTCTCTGAATGCAGTGTGTTTTCAAAGGGAAGCTGCTGGGACGGCCAGGCACCAGTTAGCCCTGGATTTGCAAAGAAGCTGAAATTCCCAGCACCAATCACTGCCCCGGTGACCCTGCAGCTGCGCTCTGCCCGGCGGCAGCGTGGGCTGATGGCTGGAGAAGTGTCAGGTGGAGAAGCCCTGTGCATCTCGGGTCTCCCTAATGTGAGTACGGATGAGCCGGGCATGAAGCACGGCTCAGGCAGCACAGCAGACCCGGCTGTGTGCGCTCAGCTCAGCGACTGCTCAGAGCCAGCAGCAGGAAGCATCTCTGCCCAGAGCGGCCCAGCTCTGCCCGCGCCCCGTGGGCAACTCCCGCGGTGGAGGCAGGGAAGAGAGGCAGCGCTCCACGGTGTGAGGATGAGAGACGGCCGTGCCCTTGGGCTGGGAGCCCTGGGCTCTGCGGAACCGGGCGCTCTTTAACGGCCGGCGGAGACGGGAAAAGGACGAGACAGGGACCAGCGGCTGCGGGAGCTGCCTGAGCCGAGGGGCGATCCCACGGGCTTCCCAGCTCCCGGGCCGGGCTGCCTGCTTCCCTCCCCCGGGACCGGGGAGCGCTGCGAGCAGGAGCCGGGCACTGCTCCGCCGTCCTCCGGGGAGCGGCCGTAGCGAGCCGAGCCGCGCCGTGCTGAACGGGACCGCGCTGAACACGACTCGAAGGGGCTGGGCTGGACCGCGGAGAGGAGCCGTGCAGAGCCGTGAGAGCCGTGCGGTGCGGAGCTGTGCGGTGCGGTGCGGTGCGGAGCGGTGCGGAGCGGTGCGGTGCGGAGCTGTGCGGTGCCGTGCGGAGTCGGGCGCTGCCCGCGGTGCTGGAGGCGGCGCTGCCGCTGTCCGCGGTGCTGCAGGGAGCGGCGCATCCCGGGCCCGCCCGCCCCCCGCCCGGCCCCCCCCGGCGGCCGCAGCCGGCCCATGCACCCCGGCCATGGAGGCCCGCGCCGTAGGCTCGGCGGGGGCTGGCTACAACGAGGCCCTGCTGCACAAGGTAGGGCCGGGTGCTCGGGGGGAGAGGGAGCTGCCAAGCGCGCGGCGGGGGAAGCTGGGGAGGTGCGAGAGCGATCGCCGGGGGCGGGTGACCGCTCCAACTTCTCCGGCAAACTCCGTCCCGCTTCTCCCCCTCGCTTCTCTTGCCCCCGTGGGGTCCCCCCGCCTCCCCGTGCCGCTGCGGGGGGCTCAGTCCCGGCGGCGGATGGCGGCGGGGAGGGGCGGCGGGCTCGGGAGAGCTCTCGCAAAGCGGAACGAGCGGAGCGCTGGAAAGGGGCCAGCCCCGCGGCACAGCCCGCAGCGCCCTCCGGCTGCTCCCGCTGCTGAGCGCTGCTCGGAGGGAGCTGCACCCCAGGGCTCCCTGCCGGGGCCGGAGTGAGGAGCCGGGACTTCCCTGCCGCGAAACAGCGGAGCTCCGGGAGATGTCCGTTCCTCTCCTTCTTGCTTTAAAATCATTGTTTTCTGCGGAGTCCCTGGGATTGTTTCATAACTCCACGTTGCATGTAGGATGACTGGAGTTGCTGCTGCCCCTGCAAAGCCGGGGCGTGCCTCGGGTTCTGCTGAAGGCTTTGCTGGAGCAGAGCGCCCGCTCCATGTGCTGACACTGCCCTGCAGCTCCAGGAAATGCGGGGGACGCTGATCCCTGCCAGATCCACGCAACTTGTCTGTCTGTCCTCACACCGCTTCTCTGCAGTCCCAAGTGTGACTGTGCAGGCACGGGCACCCCTAGGGAGCTGGGGCAAAGTGAGGAGTCTCCATAGACGTCTCATCTCAAATCTACTTTACACCCCACTTTACTCAGGGCAATGTGCCCAGCCCTTGATTAGCAGTATCAATTACTACCACTCTCAGCTCTGTTGTGCATCGAGAACGTAGGACATGCCTCCAGGGATGACTCATGAAACTCTGATCCTTTGCAAACTCTTAACTGTCTCTTCTCCAGCATGGAGCTGCTGCAGTTAAGAATCGACACTGGTGGAAATGAGTTTCCAGGCAGAGGAGCTTCCTGGGCAAATAGCCATCCAGCCCCACACTGCCTGTCATTTCCCTTGGTGTTCTGCTGCCACTGCTGGCTGGATTGCTTGTCATGCAGAAGCAAGTCTCCTCTTGCTCCAGGGACGTGAGGCAGCAAATACCTCAACAGATGTGGTTTCTGACTGAGGAATCACATTTCAAGTGTGCTGAGAAAGCCTGAGATCTCATTCTAGAAGCAAAGGTTAACTGATTTCTGGTTGGTGGCTTAAACCTAGGTCTGGGAAGGAATCAAACCAGGAAGAAATCAAAACAGGGATAATAGAGGTTTGTTCTGGACTGTTCCAGGAAACTTTTACTATTCACAAAATGACAGATTCTGCATTTGGGAGATTGACCCATTGCCAAATTCTTCCACCTTCCATAAGATGCTTGGATACACTCAGATGGAACCAGCTACAAGGGGAGGGAGAGGTGATCCATGGAGCCAGGTGGGGGGTTGAAAGCAGAGATCCCCCAGGCCCACTTTGGTCTGATGTGCAGCCCTAGAGCTCACGTATCAGGATTGAGATGCTGCCTCAGCTGAAGCTGGGAGAGGGTCCTGGGCTCTGGGCCAAGCCCGTGTACAGAGGCACAGATGTGGCATGGCAGGAGCTGGGCAAGGTGAAGTGCAGCTCCAAGGCATCCCTGTGACACAGGATGGTATCAGCTGCCCTGAGGAGCTGCCTGCATTTTGTATATAGAGCAGGTAAAAATAAGTCTTAATAACACCTCCCTGAGGGACTGTGAGAGGCCGGCGGGGGCTGAACGCAGCCATGGCTTTGTTCTGGGCAGTGCCCGGGGCAGTGTCCTGGAGGTAGCATCTGCCTGAGCTCTGCAAGCAGCTGCGTGTGCATGCAGTGGGCAGAACGGACTGCAGCAAATACTGCCAACCCAGGAGCAAACATTTGGGTTTGGGGCCTCAGCAGCACAACAGGCCGTGGGGAGTACTGCTCCCACCCCGTGCTCTCTCACCAGGGCTGGGGTCATACCCTGCTGGGCTCCTGATCACTCGTTTGAGCTCGGGTCCAGCCACAACATGCTTAAGTTCAAAACTGAACTGAAAAAGCAGCCTAAAGCCACGTGCATGTTCCATCCCGATCTCATACCACTTGGCTGGCACTGGAACTGCACCTCTCTAAGCTGCCTTGACAGCCGTGTAAGACCTCTCCTCTTCTCTCCAGGCGCTTTAACCCAGAATATCTTCTTTGCTCACTGGCTGCCAGCACAGGCAGAGGTCTGCATGCATTCACTGCTTGGCCTCACTCTCACCATTGCCCTGCCCTGTCTCTGCAGCCCACGATGAACTAACATGGATTTTGAAGCAAGGCTGTCTGTCTAGGTCTGCATTAGCCCCAAGCCCCTCATGAGAGCCGTGGGGTGGCTGAGCTGGCAGGCAGTGCTGTCAGTTTGTGCGGCACAGTGTGCTCGTTTCTCTGCAAGGACAATGGTGGGGCAGCTGAGCAGCTGTGGGGCGACGGGAGCTGGAGTTCCTTCTGCCCACGGCAGGGAACAGTGAGATCTTCCTCAGCCTGGAATTACATTGCCCTCCTCTGGGGTTTGGTCCCCAGTGGGTTTTCATGGCCAATTTTACTTCAGATCCAAAGAATCATTCAGTTGAAAACAAAAATGGCCTGGACATGCGCTGGGGTGCAGGAGCACTGCTTTGAGGCACTGCCGAGGCAGGGAGGACACGGAGCTTTGCAGCAGGAAGGCTTCTTCCTGTGATGCCTCGGCATCCAAGACCTGAGGTTTCCATGTTTGGTCAACCACAGCCATGCTGCCATCAGATTTTTCTTCTTTTTTGTCATTTATTTTGTAACCAAAGGGATTTCAGCTGTGCTGTACCTCCACGGAGCCCCGAGCTGCTCCTGAGGCCGTTACCAGGACATTCCCCTTCCCAGCCGGGCTCCCTCCTGCAGGGGCTGCTGCTCTTCCCCTGGCACATTCTGGCCAACTTTCACTGTGGTTAAATCATGAAGCAATTCCCAAGTTGTCTCTACTATAAATCTACTATAAATCTCCATTAAATTATAGGGATAAGGAGCCTGCCTTCTATATAAGTGCTCTTAATCCTGGGCCCAGAGGCCTGCTGGTGCTCACTGCAGCTTGCTTCCTTCCCTCCATAATTAATGCTGTTCTCTGCATTAGCTGTTTCCAAAAAGTGCTGCAGATCACAGCTGGCTTTGTTGAACCTTGGGCCACCGATGCTTCACTGATAATAGTGCACAGCACCAAAAATGCAGCACTCCTGTGTTGGGTTCACTGTGGCAGAGAACTCTCGAGATGGTTTCCCGCGTGTTTGCTCCGGGGCAGATCCAGCTCTGAGCATGGGGAAGGTGCCTGGGCCGGGGAGCAGAGCAAAGGGGGATGTGGGCAGGGAAACACCCCCAGGGGAGGGAGGTGAGCCTCTGGTGGGATGCTACTCCTTCGAGGGGTTATCCAGAGCAGGGACAAGGGGCTGAGCCAGGATGGAGTGGGGCCTTGGGGTCTGGTCAATTTGCCAGGCACGGTGCGTTTGGAGCATGGCGGAGGCATGGCTGCAGCCGTGGGAACGCCCACATCGCAAAGGATGGGGCCAAGTCCACTTCTGAGCAAGAAGTCTGCGAGCAGAGTGTTTATTTTTCCTTGTGTCCCTGGGAAATTGTTCCAAGTGCCTTGGTTTCCTGAAAGAATGGGAACGTTTGCATGCATGGCTTTGCAAGCAACACCCAAGTCTGGCAGAGAAGGGTGGGAGGTGTTTGTGTTCACACTGCTGGTCTCCCTCAGGCCTGGGAAGTGAGGGAATGTGGGCAGGCACTGAGCAGAAGGGAAAGATCTGTGCTGGTGGGAGCAGGGGCTGTCCTGGGATGTGGAGCAGCAGCTCGGGAGGCGATGGCAAAGCCCGGCTCTGCCACCTGCACAGCCCTCTGGCCGGGGACAACAGCTCTGCCCCTTGCAGGAGAGCTGTGGGGTCTTGCACGATGGGATGGGGGGGCAGAAGGACCCTGCGTCCCTGTCACGTTGCTTCAAATGCAGCGCTGCCAAAGAGAGCGTTGTGGTTGCACAGCGTTAATGCAGCGTGAGGACAGCGCTGCCCCAGAAAGGCTCTGAGCTTTAATAACACACAGCGGCTGCTGTGTGCGCCAGCCAGGGGAGACGCTCTCTTTATTAAATCATTCTGAATCCGGTCCAGCTCTGCCAAATTCCTCCTTTCTCGGCAGGGCTGTGCAGACCAAGATTTCCTCTCCCTCACGCAGAGCCCTGGGGTCAGCCCGGGGCAGGGTTCGTGCACTGCAGACGCTCAGAGGGCCGGGGGTCCCTCCCCAGGCGGGCGGTGGGACTGAAGGGGATGGCGAAGGACAGGGCGCAGCGGGACGAGCCATCTGGCCGCGGTGCAGCGCCCAGCAAGCAGCCTGCGGGGACAATCTGCTGCTCAGCGGGGGCTGCTTGCGGCTCCACGGCGCCTCCAGGGCCGGGCTGGTCCCTGCAGCCCCCGCTGCATCTGCTGCAGCCCCCGAAAACCGTGCCCATTTCCTGCTCCCCAAACCCACACCTCGGCCATGTGCTGCGTCCCTGGGCTGGGGCGTGCTTGGTTCTGGTGCTTTATCAATCTCTCGCAGACCATCCTGGTTGGAGACAGCGGCGTGGGGAAGACGTCTCTGCTGGTCCAGTTTGACCAGGGCAAGTTCATTCCAGGCTCCTTCTCTGCCACCGTGGGCATCGGGTTTACGGTAAGGACCAAACGCTCGGTGCTGGGCTGGGTAACACTGTGCAGCTTCAGGGAACGCCTCCATTTGGGTCAGCAATGATAAGCGTGGAGAACAGGGGGGCTGTGCTGCTGTGAGCAGGGCTCAGTCCACCGCGTGCTGCTGGGAGCTGTGCTGGGGGCTGCTGGGCGTGGAGGGAGGCTTCATGCTGGGAAACCCGCCGTGGTGCCGTGCCCATTGCTCCCAGTGGTGCCGTGCCCGTTGCTCTCACACAGCCGCTCACGGAGTGGTCCTGCAGCAGCCGGCCGTGCCCTGGTGTGCGGCTCCAGGCCGTCGGAAGCTCAGGCAGATGGCAGCAGCGCTGGCAGACGCACTCAGTCGCCATGCAGAGCTATTTGCAGAGCCGCCGCGGGGCTGGCACATGGCCCCGGTCCCGGGGAACAGAACCCGAGTTCAGGACCTCGCGTGCAGCCCCACGTGGTGGTGCGGCAAGGCAGGTTTGCTCTCTTGTTCGGGCCGAGGAAGCAGGGGTAGAAGCGGGGCCGTGCCCCCGGGAAGCAGAGGGGCTCAGCCGACCTCCCCACCTCATTCGTCCCACGGCGAATGACAGCGCACGCGGGTGCTGCTCGGCCGGGCTCTCACTCCTTGCCCGGGATGCTCGGAGAGCAGCAGCTCCCGCAGCGCGCAGCCAGCTCCGCTCGCACCGGCGCTTCTAGAGGAACGTGGTGCTCCCCAGCGGCAGCCCGGTGAGCCCCTGCGCCCAGCCCCGTGGCACGCAGTCCCGTTTCATGTCGCCATCCAGTTCCATCGGACTTCGGGGTAAGCAGCGGCCGGGCGGGCGGGGACGGCGGGTGAGCCCTGCGCGGTGCCGGGCCCTGCGGCTGCAGGGCAGCTCCGCGTGCCTCAGCTCCGGGCACCCCCGGCCACGCAGCGTGCAGAACTTACAGGTCCCCCTGCTCGGCCTGAGCGGTTACGGGACTGGAAATACAGGTTCCATCTCTCGGCGTTTCCCGAGGGGCAGAGGAAGGGTTGGCTGCAGCAGGAGGCGGATGCTGCTGCGGCCGTATCTCTGCCATCGGACCCCCCGCGCTGTGCCCCCCCCGGGTGGGGAAGCAGCGCGGGGACGCGGTTCCATGGGCGCTCACACGGGGGTTTCTGGTCGCGGTGGGGCCGGTGCTCGCGCTGGGACCGGCCCAGCGTGGGGTCGGCAGGATTGCCGCGGAGATGGGCTGGGGGTCCCGGGGCAAATCAGTCAGAGCGGCTGAGGGCTCCTCCATGGGGGATGCCTGCCGTGCCCCCGGCAGCCCTGACGCGTGGGCTCGGATAGGGCTTTGCGGAGTGAGATTTTCGGGTAATGCACCGTGCCCAGCCGCCCCGGTGGGATCTCTTCCGTTCCCACGCTCGGACTTTTCCCGGATTGTGCATGAGGTGAACCAAGCCCCAAAGGTCCGTGGAGGATGCTGGGGGCTGTGTGAAGATCCCGCAGGGAGACAGGAGCCCCAACACCCATCTTGTGCAAGACGCAGGCGCAGCACCTCGCCGCTGCCTGTGGCTTCCTGCTAACGGCCGCCGCTGGCTTCCTCTGCGCCTCGGTGCTAAGAGGGGGGGTGGCCCGCAGTGCTGGAGTGCCCCCACCCTCGGAGTGAGCTTCGGGGTGAGCAGGGGGAGCCTGTCCCCTGCAAGACGCAGCCCCCACTGACGCTGGAGTATCCCGGTGGGGCTGGGGGCTGCTCAGCTGGGGGTGAGCGGCCCCTTCTCCCCATACGTGCTCTGGGGGCAGGGATCTGGCTGCACCTCCTCTTCCTCATCCCGCGTAGGGAGGTAACAGGGCGGGGGCGCAGCCCGGCGGGAGGCACTGCCCGAGGAGGAGGAAGAGGAGGAGGAGGAGGAGGAGGAGGAGGAGGAGGGAGGGCCGGGACTCCGCAGCTCCGCTCGGACACACCATGAGCGGGGCGGGGGGCAGCGCGACCCCCCCGGCATCCCCGCAGGACTATGAGCTGGCCGGCAAGGTGGGGGGCAGAGAGGGGATGGAGGCTGGGGGGGGACCTGGGGCCATCTGCTTCATCTCGCCGCACTGGGAAGGAGCGGGGATGGGGGGGAAAGGAGTGGAGGAGGCTCCCTTTGCAGGAGGAGCAGGATCTCGTTGCCGTGTGGGAAAGGGCTGTGGTGGATGAGCGCAGCGGGGCGCGCAGCATCGGGGCAGAGCGTAAAGCTGTGCTGGAACGGAGCGAGGCAGTGCCCGGCTGGGGCCTGTTTGCTTTGCAGGAGGGGACGAGGCTCCCTGTTTGCTTTGGTGTCCGTGGCAGGCAGAGCCCTGGGAATCCAGCAAGATTTGCCCAAGCAATGCACCAGCTCCTGGGCTGCATGCACCCAGTGTGGGGCACGGAGCTGCCCCATGTAGCCCCATACCCATGGCCAGTTCAAGGTTGGAGGCGCTCGGGAGATGGGCAGGAAGCAGCTCTCAGTGCTGCATTCCCACTGGATCCCTTCCCTGCTCCGCTGACTGCTCCTCTCCCTCGGGATGCACCATGGGGCTGCACCGCTGGGTCCCCTACAGAAGGATGTACCCAGAAGAGAGAGGGACGCAGGGACGGGGCGTGGGCCACCCTGTTGACACCTCTCCCCGCACCCATCTTGCAGGTGATGTTGCTTGGAGACTCGGGTGTGGGGAAAACCTGCTTCCTGCTCCAGTTCAAAGACGGAGCCTTTCTCTCCGGGACGTTCATAGCCACCGTGGGCATAGATTTCCGGGTGAGAGCACGGCAGCCTGCCCCCACTTTCTGGATTCGTGTCCCAGAATTCCCTGTTGAGGAGCTGTTCCCGGCAGATCCCGCTTGCTGAGGCCATCGGATCCCACCCAACCCCCCCAGCCCTCTGTTTGCTGACCTCAGCTGGGCCGGCCCTCTGGCGATGCAGCGCAGAGCAGCTCTACAGGCAGGAAGAGCCGTTCGCACGGCGCGGGCTGAGAGTGGGGGGGGACAGTCCCCGCACCACGCCGTGACACGGGGCTTGGCTTTGGGGCTGCCTCCCAGCCCGTCCTTCCCATACCCCCAAATCCCATATCCCCAAAGGAAGGAAACGCGGCGTGCTGCCCGTCAGCAGCTTCCAGCCTCCCAAGGCACTTTTTGATTTCTTTCATCCCATTTTCTGAGCTACCCTTCAAGTGTTCTCACCTCCTTCTTGCCTGAACTTCAATTTCAGGCAACCAAATTATTTATACACATCTTTACCCCTCGAAGGTTCCTTAAAAGACCCTGAAAATACCCGTTAGGCAGCTTCCCATTTCCCTTACATCAACCTCTAGAGGGAAGTCCCCGAGCTTCTGCATTCACAGCAGTAATTGCTTCACCTCCAGAGCCGCCTTCCCCACTCGCTGCCCGAAGCACTCCCCCCGGCGCTGGGGGCGGTGGGATCGGGGTTTGGAGCAGGAGCAGCCCCTGGGGTGCAGTGTTTCCTGAGCAAAGCTTTATGCGGGGCAACCTTCACAAGAGCATAAACAAACACATTTGTATGCAGTTCATGCAGGACCTCCCACTTGCCCGGCCCTGCAGGGCTTCCCGCAGCCAGGGTGGGGGCTGCAGGCGTGGGGCTGGTGCTGCCGGGCGGGCCAGGGTGCCTGGCGTTTGCTGCATCATTAGCTGGCTCACCAGTGGAACCGGGAGCCCTGGGACATCGTCGCTGGGAGATAAGAAAGATCTGAAGCAAGTTGTGCAGCTCGGCTCCGACACTGGGCAGGAGGCAGGGAACGCAGAGCCCCTGCACCGGGCAGCTCCATCTCCGGGATGCGCACCGAGCTGACGGGCTCCTGTCCTTCTCTCCCGCAGAACAAGGTAGTGGCTGTGGATGGGGTGAAGGTGAAGCTGCAGGTGAGTTTTGGGAGCGGACGAGCAATTCCCGGCCGCCCTGCCCGCACATCCCCGGGCTGAGCCGTGGGGCGTCCCCTCCCGCTCTCACCGGGGCCATCTCCCGGCAGATCTGGGACACGGCAGGACAGGAGCGGTTCCGCAGCGTGACCCACGCCTACTACAGGGACGCCCAAGGTGGGTTTGGGGTCAGCGGGGGCTGAGCCCCGTACATGCGCTGCCCTGTGGCATCCATGCCACCCGCCCCTTCCCTTCCAGCCCTGCTCCTGCTCTACGACATCACCAGCAAAATGTCCTTCGACAACATCCGCGTGAGTGTCCCCACCGCCTGCCACGGGGCGCGAGAGCGTCTGTCCCTGGGGTTGGGGACTTCTGGGTTGCGCGGGGTGATGGTGCCACCTCAACACAGTTCTTGCTGTCCCCACAGGCCTGGCTGACGGAGATCCACGAGTACGCCCAGAAGGATGTGGTCATCATGCTGCTGGGCAATAAGGTGCATGCATGGCCAGGTCCTGCCTCACCCCGCGCCGTCCCTGCCGTGCTGTCCCCACGTCCGGATGGGGCTCTGGGGTTCCCTGCTGGGCTTTCCCAGGCACGGAGGTGACCCCAAAGAGCTGGGGGGCCGAGGGAGGCCGTGTTCCTGGCAGCCAGTGGAGGGCAGCACGGGGCTGAGCGCCGGGCATGGGATGTTCCCCGTGTGGATGCTCCCGGTCTGGGATGCTGCTGTATGGGTTGTTCAGCTAGGTCCTGGATTTACGTCCCCAGATCTCAGGTGCCCAGCCGTGTTCCACATTGTGTCCTGGGGTCCCAAATGTTGCGGCGTACCCAGTGCCCAAATGGGAGCTGGGTTTTCCCCTGGGTACAGGCTGCTCCCTAGAATTCGGGATGATGCTGGGTACCAGATGTCCCCCTGGGTCCCTGATGCCCTGGGTACTGGATGCTCCCCATCCCAGATGCCACCAGGTGTCAGATGCTCGATAAGCTCTGCGTTCTCCTCCGGGTGCTGTGTGTTCCTGGCTCCCTGAAGCCGGCTCCTGGAGTTCCTGGAAGCCCCCACAGTCCCTACGCTGGACAAGGCAGAGTGGTGACACTGTCTCTCTCTCACAGGCCGATGTGAGCAGTGAGAGGATGGTGAGGACAGAGGATGGAGCCTCGCTGGCCAGGGTGAGCTGTGACTGAACCTAATCCAGCTGCATCCCCTGCTGCACCCCATGGTGCCCCAGGCACTGCCACACAGCTTGGGGACTTCACCCTGTGAAGGTGAAGGGCTGTGCCACCCCCTGCGCTCCATGCTTTGTGTGGCATAGGCAGCACAGCACTGGGACAGGGCAGGGAGGAGATGGGATTTGTCCCCAGACCTCATCCAGCCGAAGGGCGCAGTTCAGAGCGGTGTTTTGGGGCTGGCCACTAATGGGCCCTCACTGCCCTCACAGGAATACGGGGTGCCCTTCATGGAGACGAGCGCCAAGACCGGCATGAACGTGGAGCTGGCCTTCCTGGCCATTGCCCGGTGAGTGCTGGGTGGGACGCAGAGTGGAGGGTGTCCCCACGGGGTGACACGTCCCCACTGCCCCCAGGGAGCTGAAGCAGAGAGCGGTGCAGCTGCCGGACGAGCCCCGCTTCCAGATCCACAACTACATCGAGGCGCAGCAGAAGAGATCTGGCTGCTGCGCCTTCATTTGATGGGGATGGGCACAGAGTGGCTGCCTCGGGCACGGCGGGCTGGGAGGAGCAGGGCCGAATCCTGCCCGTGATGGAGCAGAGGGTCACGGCCCTGCTCCTGCAGGGCTCTGGGCAGGGCCGGATCCCGCTGCCCTGTGGGGCTGCGCCAGGATCTCCCCGCATGCCCCAGCCACGCTGTCAGCACCAGCCCAGCTGGAGGGCCGCGGTGATGCCACCGAGCAGGACGCAGGGTGCAGGATGCAGACCCAGCGCCTGGCTTCTCCCCCACCGTGCACTCAGTGCTGCACTCCCGCGCCTGCACAGGCCCCGATCCGGCCCCACTGCGCTCTGCAGAACCGCCGGCCCTGAGCGGTGCCCCTCACCTCCACGTGCTGGGGTGTCCCCGCCTGTCCCTCCCGCTGCAGCTGGCACCAGACTCAGACACCCCCGGAGCACCCGGTGACCGCCGAGGGCACTTCCAGCACACACAGCAGTTTGGAAAAGCTTTATTTTCCCCCCCTTGCAGCTGCAGAAATTGGGAGCTTTTTTACTGTTATTTATTTCCCTTTGAGGGAAAGGCTTTCTTCTTTCCAGTCGTTCCAGACAAACCCATCACTCAGGCCGCGGATGGGGCTGATGTGGCCCACGGCATCACACACTCAGGCGCCATGCTGCATGGGGCACGGAGATGGAATATTTGGGTGTGCTGCTCAGGACGCCAAGGGCAGCTGCAGAGGGCACGACTCCAATTCACTTGGGGTCAGCTGGGCACATCCATCCCCACGAGCTCCCTCCCTGCCCCGGAGCCCCCTTCACCCCGCGCTCCCCTCAGGTCTCTCTTTGCAAGTGTACAGATTAAAGCTGGATATTTTCAAGGCTTTGCATCTGCCTGCTTTTTCTCTGCGTGAGAAATCCCTGCCCCGAGCCCTCCATGTGGGAGGCTGCACGGCAGGGCTGGGAGCGGGATGTGGGGCATGCAGCGGGGGAAGAGCCCACGGCCCCCTCCTCCCAGTGCTTGGGCTGCGCATTTCAGACAGTCCAAAGGTGAGAGGGGAAGAATAAACATGGCCTGTTAAATCAAAACCAACCTCCTCCCCTGCTGTTCTCATGGTGCGGAGTCCAGCATTCCCCAAATAACTCTGCCTTCCCACCAATGGCATTGCTGCTGCCTCTTGGCTGATGTCTGCAAAAAATGCTGGAGAGCTTCAGCACAAGCAGCCGTTGGCTCTCCGCTGTTTCCCACCCCCCAGCCCGGGCTGTCCCAGCGCTGCGGGAGCCGCGGAGGGCCCTGGCAGGACACGGCTCCGTGGGGCTCAGATGGAGTCCGGAGGGGACACGAAAGCAGCGCTGGCTGTTTCCGTTTCTGCCGCGTTCAGTCCTTATCGCAGCCCCACGCTGCAACCACCCCTATCGGGGCCGGGGTTTGTTTCCTGAGTGAGAGGAGCGTTCCTCAAAAGCGCACCCTTCCTCCCCTCCCCTCCCCTCTCTTCCCCTCCCCTCTCCTCCCCGAACACGAAGCACCGGGAGGATTTCGCTGCTGCAGCCCGCGGGCCGTGCCCGGCTGACGGCCGCGCGGTGCCACGCACTCGCCCTGGTTTTCTCCTCCGCAAGCGCCCGCTGCCGCCGTGGGATTCCTCCCGGCCGCGTTTCTCAGGGCTGAGCGGCAGCGGGGTCACGCTCAGCGGAGTGGAGGCAGCAGCTGAAGCCCCGCTCCGCTCTGCCGGCCGCTCCCCAGCCCCCTGCCCCGCGCTGCGGTCGGGGCTCAGCGGGGATGCCCCCGCGATGGGGCACGGCTCATCGCGACGCCAACCACCCCGAACCCCTCCGGCCAACGGGAAGAGACACCGAGGGCGGCACCGCCCACCCGGCTCCCAGCGCCCGCGGCCTCGGCTCGCCCCGCCCCGCCCGACCCCACCGCCCCGCGCTTCACCCTCCCGTGCCCCCCGGCCGCTGCTGCTTCCAGGCTGAGCCGCAGCCCCGGGGCCTTTCCCGGCTCCCGGCCCGCGGGAGCAGCGGGTGCTGCTCAGAGCCCGGGGCCGCTCGGAGCGCTACGGCCCCGCTCCCACTTCCGCGGCTGCCGGGGAGCGCGGCCTCCTGCGCCGCTTTCCCGCCCGCGTGCGGTCTCCTCGATCTGCCGGGCGCGTTTTTGCAGCTCCCCGAACGCTTTAACACCGGCTTTGAAAAGCCGCGGGGCGCAGCAGCGGGAGCGGTGTTAGCGGCGCTCGGACGGGGCCAGGGGACGCGGGGGGACCCGGGGGAGCTGCCCCGCTGCCCCCGCAGCGCCCGCGCCCTCGGGGCCGCATTTCCATAACCCCGCCCACCGCCCTATTTGCATAAACGCGCTTCAAGCTTCCGGCTGTTTGCATAACCCCGCCCACTCGCCTTCCTTGTTGGGCAGAGGTCCCGCCCCCTCCCTCTCTAATTGGCGGGCGCCCCCTGAGGCCCCGCCCCTCTCTATAAAAGTTGCCGCCGGGCGCGGGCGGGCGCAGACGCGAGGGGCGCGGGTTCGGGGTTGCGGTCGCCATGAGCAGCGCTCCGCCGGGCCCCGCCGCGCCGCGGCTGTGCTGCCTGGAGAAGGGCCCGGACGGGTACGGCTTCCACCTGCACGGTGAGAAGGGCAAGCCGGGCCAGTTCATCCGGCTGGTGGAGGCGGGCTCGCCGGCCGAGCGCTCGGGGCTGCGTGCCGGGGACCGGCTGCTGGAGGTGGACGGAACGAACGTGGAGCGGGAGAGCCACCAGCAGGTGGTGGAGCGGATCCGCGCCGCCGCCGGGGCCGTGCGCCTGCTCGTGGTGCACCCCCAGCCCGAGGAGCAGCCGCCCAAGACCCACGGTGCCCTCGACGGCGAAGCGCGGCGGGAGCCCCCAGCGGCGGAGCCCCCAGCGGCGGAGCGGGGCGGCCCCGGGGAGCAGGTGAGTGCAGGGCGGTACCGGCGGCCTTTGCCGTCCTGTAGGGCCGGGCGGTCCCGGGACGGTGCCCTCGGTGCTTCCTCCCTCCTCCTTCCCCCCTCCCCCGTCCCGGTCGCAGCACGTCGGGTCGTGCCCCTCCCGCTCCATCCTTGTGCTGCAGGAGGAGCGAAACGGGGTCAGGCGTGCAGCGCGGGGGGAGGCTGATGGCGACGCGTGGGCGCGGGGGGCTGCTCGATCCTTGCCCCGTGTCTTCATCCGTGCTTTGGGAACGCGGTTTGGTTTCGCTGTTGTTCGTGGTGTTTGCTCCGGGAGTTCGCGGTTCCGGCCCCCAGCCCTGCTGCGTTTTCGCTTTCAGAGAGCAGGTGCCGGGTTGCCTCGAGGCTTTTGGCGTTAACCGCCTCCAAAATGCAAAGAGCGTTTGTCGAGGGGAGGCGTCGCGCTGTGGCAGCCGCTCGCGCCCTGAGCTGCCCGGCCTCAGCCGCCCCGCGGTGTTGAACGGACGCGGTTCCCGAACGTCGGCCTCGAGCAGCACGGAGCAGTCAGCGGTCGCACAAACAGAGCGATGCGGAGGGGTGAGGAACGGGGACCCGCTGACCTTTGTGCCCGCAGCAGTTTCTTAGAGACGCTTGGGGTGCCGCAGATAATGCCGCTTTTTGTTTGCTCGGTGAAAACAAGGATTTGTTGTTGCGACCGAGGCGCTTCCTGGGAAGCTGTGACACAGAGCTGAGCCCCGCTCCTGGAACCCGCCCGCGGTGCCGACGCGGTGGCGTTGGTGTGGGGTTGGTGCGAGTTCCGGATGGATTTTGGTGCGGAGCTGTTGTCCTGCAGGGTGAGGTGCTGCTGGGATCAGCTGTTTTACTCCCCCCGCCCCCTTGCGCTGGCTCTTCCCCTTCTGTAGGACGCGTCCCTTGTCCAAAGCATCGTTCCCGTGGCCCCTTGGTGGGGTCTGGTCACCACGGAGGTGCCCATCGCCCATCTGGGGTCCCAGGACAGGGTGCGCTGCGTGGGAACAAGCAGGCTCTGCTCCCCCAGCATCCTCCATATGCTGCGGTGCCAGCGTCCCCCCAGGCCACCGAGTCCTTCTGTGCTGTGCCCTCTGCCCACAGATCGCTCCGTGAGCTGGAAAAATTCATAGGGACGTGGCTGATGCAGCTGGGGGAGCACCCTGCCCCGCTCGCCTTGGTGCGCGGCTCCCCGTGGCTGGGGCGGTTACCGTGCGGTCGCCGCTGACAGTTTCTCTCAGCACGGGAGCAGGAAGTTGGTGACGCTGGTGACATCGGGTGATGTTGCTGCTCACCCGCCTGCAACCCCGGGTGGTTTCTCAACAGGTATCCGGAAACTGTGGGGCTGGGGCTGGGTCCCAGCCTTGGGAAACCCAAAGTGGCCGTGCCAGGACGGCGCGCTGGGACCGGTGCCACCGAGCAGAGGTTTTGTGCCCGGCAGCCGGAGCACGTTGTGCTGCGCTGTGCCCTTCCTCCCCTTTGTGGGGATTCTCCCAGGATCGGTGCCGGCAGGGAGCAGGAGGTTTGCATGTGTCAGAGTCCTGTTTGCTTTGTGGGGCAGGGCTGGCCTTTATTTGCGTACAGGCTTGGAGATGCATGCTGCCAGCAGCAGCTGTCAGGCTTCCTGCTCTGGGCATTTAACAGCTCAGGCAGGATACGCTCCCCACATACCAGGGAACATCCCCACGGCTCCCTGCCCTGCAGCTGGATGCCACCTCAGTGGGACATGGGGGGGTTTTGGGGCACGATGAGTGCACCTACCCTATAGCAAGCATGGTTTTAGAGTCCTGGGAGTGGCAGCAGGTGGCTGAACGCAGCTTTAGCCCTGCTGCTGGGGCTTTGCACTGTGTGGGGCTGTCCGGAGTGCTTGACTGTGGGCGGTGGCAGTCTGTTGTGGCCCCCCGCCCCCATCTGTCACACACTGTATTTCCGGAGGCTTCAGCTGCATGGGAGCGCCTTGAGACAGCTCTGTGCAGCTGCCTGGTGCCGGGCTTCCACCGTGGCACGGCTCCTGCTGCCCGGTGCCAGCTGCGTCCAGTGCACACGTAGTGCCCAGATGCTGAATGCAGTGCTTACTCTCCTCTGCAAAACCCATCTGAGCCCCCCGGGTGTGGCGTGGGGTGTCGTGGGGGCAGCTGGGTGCATTGTGCGGGGAGAGTTGAACTGGGAAATGAACTGGAATTTTTTCTTGAGCCAACTGTGCTTGGGAGCAGGAGTGGGCTGCATGAAAAGCAGCTCCAGCTCGGCGCTACGTGACAGGGATGCTCCAAGAGGCTGCTTTGCATCTCCTTTGTATGGGGCCCTGGCGCGTGTGCCAGATTTCAGGACCCGTGTGAATTTGCTGGCCTGGGTGTCCCCGCAGCCCAAGTTTCTCTCTGAGCAAACCCCGGAAGGCGGCTGCTCAGGGCCACCTGCAGCTTGTTGCTGCTCGCAGGGCTGTGAGGAGCTTCCTGTGAGCTGGGGCTGCAGACGTTGCTCTGAAAGTGGTGTTCATGCACAGGGAGCTGCGGGCGCCTCGGGTGTTTTGCTCTCCCTGAGGTGGGGAGGATCTTCCTCAGAACCCCTGCCCCAGGGCAGCGTGCTCCTGTCTGGTGAAGGCCTGGGTCCCTCTGGCACCAGGGGCTGTGTGCGCTGCTTGGAGCCGTGGACGAGACCTGATGTGCTGCAGCTCTGCTCCCCAGGGAGTGCTGCCAGCTCTCAGGGTGCTCCCTGGCTTTGTCCTGAGCTGTGGGCATGGAGCAGCCCTGCAGCGCTGCCAAGGGCAGAGCGAATCCTGAAGCCTCTTTCTGGGGTTGGGCAAAGGCAGGGTCACGCCGTGCTGCCCCCTCCGGGCTCTGCCAGCTCTGCTTTTTGGGCTTGGCTTTGGGATCAAGCACCCCATGAACCACCTGAACCATGGTAGCTGTCGTGTTGCAGTCCCATCTCATATCCTATGCGGAGTGCAGGGGATGTGCTGGCCAGCATGCAGGCACAGCTGGCTGCTGGCACATCCTGCCGTCACCTTTGGTCCCCAGCTGGGCGTTGGTGAGCCGTGCTAACCCGGTGAGCCTTGGCCCCACCGTGTTGTGCAAGAGGGACTGGGCTGATAGCAGCTGCGGGGCTGTCACACAGGCTGTGCTTATTGGGTGGCTGCTGCCGATGTGTCACCCTCGCCAGCGCCCTGTGCCTGTCCTTGGTGCCAGCCCCAAGGATCAGTGCTGGCCAAGGGAATTTCATAGCGTGGTGCAGGTGCACTGTGGGTAAAGAGCAGCACAGAGCAAGAACATGAGAGGGAATTCCTGCCTCTCCCTGGGGATGGTTTGGGTACTGAAGGAGGACAGATAATGAGAAGAATAAGTGATGAAACCCCTTGGTGAGGGATATTTTAGGAACTCCAGCATGGCTTGGCCATTGGGAAATCCCTACCAGTGATCAGGAGCTAATGATCAAGACAGTGTCATGATATATGTATTATCTCAATAGGATGAGAGGTGATGGCCTCACGTTGTGCTGGGGGCTCAGGTTGGGTGTCAGGAACAATTTCTTCTCCCATACAGCAGCAATGCACCGGCACAGGCTGCACAGGGAGCGGGGGATCCCCCTGGGGGTGCTGAGCACCCGGAGACGTGGCACTGAGGGATGTGGTCCGGGGGGGGGGAGTTGGGCTGAGTGGGGCTGGATGGATGATCTTAGAGCTCTTTTCCAACCTTCGTGAGACTCTGATAGTACAAGTACGTAACAGTTGGCGTCAGGCTGGCTCTGACCATGGTGCCTGCANGCCTCACGTTGTGCTGGGGGCTCAGGTTGGGTGTCAGGAACAATTTCTTCTCCCATACAGCAGCAATGCACCGGCACAGGCTGCACAGGGAGCGGTGCCCCCCCCTGGGGGTGCTGAGCACCCGGAGACGTGGCACAGAGGGGTGTGGTCCGGGGGGGGGGGGGGGGGTGGGTTGGGGTTGGATTGATGATCTTAGAGCTCTTTTCCAACCTTCGTGAGACTCTGATAGTACAAGTACGTAACAGTTGGCGTCAGGCTGGCTCTGACCATGGTGCCTGCAGAAAGCCACATTTGTGTCACCTCATTCCTGTGACATTCCCCATCCTTCCCACACGCCCATGCTGCTGGGGCTGCTCCCGTTTCCCGTCGCTGTGGGTAAGCAGCCAGAGACACTGCAGGGCCCCGCGGTGCCACGCGGGCAGGTTGGGGTGGTGCCCCGGGGAGGGCAACGTCCCCGGTGCTGCTGCCCTGCTCCCACAGGCTCCGGTTTGCGGCGGCTGTAGTTTGGGGTGCTCAGTGCGGGTGCTGCTGTGTGAGTGCTGGGGGTCCCTTTGGTGCAGGGGGTGCTGGGATCTTTGTGTCCGCAGGGGGTGGGACTTCTGGCCAGGGGCTCCACGCGGGGTGGAGGTGGGTGCTTGCCTTTTCCCCCTCCACCTTCACTGTGCAATCTTGGTCCCAGCAGGAAGAGCCCGGTCTGAGGACGTGCATAATAACAGCTTTCCTTAATGGAACGCTGCAATTACCATGCCTTGCACCTAATTAGCTAGGGCCGGGGCTCGCGGGCTGTTCCAGTCTCCGTGCCCGGCTGGGGGTGCCCATGAGTGTGGGTTGCGTGGGTCTGTGGCCCAGTGCCATCGTGGGGCGGGGGCTGAGAGCGGGTGTCTGACGGCCGTCCCCTCACAGGAGCTGCGTCCCCGGCTGTGCCACATCAAGAAGGGCCCCAACGGGTACGGCTTCAACCTGCACAGTGACAAGAGCCGCCCGGGGCAGTACGTGCGTGCCGTGGACCCCGACTCTCCAGCCGAGGCGGCGGGGCTGCGTGCCCAGGACCGCATCGTTGAGGTGGGTGATGGGGTCGGGGGCAGGCGGTGGCCATAGCGTGTCCCTGAGACGTGGGGCGGGCGGGCAGGGCAGCGCCCGGGAGCTGCCCCTCTGGGCCATCCCCTGTCCTGTGCTGTGTGCTGGCGGTGACTCAGAGCAGAGCTGTTCCCACCCCTGGGTGCAGCCCAGCTGAGCCCCGATCCACCTGCCTGCACATCAACCTCTGCCGCCCGATGGAGCTCTGCTGTCCTGGGGCGGGAGGGCACAGATGTGAGGCTGCGTGGGTCCTGGGGGCGGCCGCCCCGTGCCACGCATCTCCCGGCACTGCCCGCCCCACTCCCCATGCAGCCCTGTGCTAATCACTCTGAGAAAATCTGCTTGTAATGAGGTTTTGCTGCTAATCCCCTCCTGTCTCCGGACATCGCGGGGGGCTGCGGCCGGCACTGGGCTGAGGAATGTCCCTGGTCACGGTGTCTCCCGCAGGTGAATGGGACGCCCATGGAGGGCAAGCAGCACGCGGACGTGGTGGCGGCCATCAAGGCGGGTGGCGATGAGACCAAGCTGCTGGTGGTGGGCGTCCCGGCCGACGAGTTCTTCAAGAAGTGCAGGGTGGTGCCCTCGGAGGCACACCTGGCAGGTGGGTCCGGTGCCATCCCCTGAGCCGGGCACGGGGTGTCCCCTTCTCCTCGTGCTGGACAGGGGTTGGTGGGCACCTTGCTGCCCGGCCCGCGGCCTCGCATCTGGCACGTGGCTGCGGGGTGTGTGCTGGGGAGGGTTTATGGCTCCGTGGGTTACACTTTGACAGAGCTGATGGCTCAGGGAGCGAACAGAGGGCGTGCGGGTGTCCTTCACTCTGCTTCGGCCTTGGCCCCCTCCCTGCCCCGGTTGCTGGCAGGGTGGGGGCCCTCCAGGGCCGCCCTGGAGCTGTTGTGCCCACGGGCACTGATGTTCACAGCCCTGGTATGAGCCTGTCCCCATCTGACACCGTGTCTTCTCTGCAGGTCCCTTGCCAGAACCCATTGCCAATGGTGACATAGAGAAGGTGAGATAAATTCCTTTTTGTCCTTTCTAAATTCCACCCACACCCATCTGTGGGCATGGAGCCCACGGGTTCGGGTGTCCCTCCATCCTTTACCCTTGGGAGGCTGGGTGACCCATGGGCTGCCAGGGACGAGGCTCCCACGCTGCCACTGGGAAGGGGCGCGGGAGGTGGATGGCTTGTGGGGCTGAGCATCACAGCAATAGCTGCAGTGCCTCCCCTCTGTCCTCACAATGCTGCGTGGCCAGGAAGGAGCCCTCACGCTGCAGGGAAGCAGCATCCCGTCCCGCAGCCCTCCTCTTCCTCCTCCTCCTGCTGCTGCGGCTGGGAAGTCAGGTTTAATCCGCCCAGCCCTGCATGGGCAGTGCAGGAGGTGTTTATTAGCACGGAGCTCTCAGCGGATTATGTGCAGGGAGGAAAGCTTTGGCAGCTGCCTGCCTGCTCCTCTGCAGCCCCAGGGATGGCTCCCAAACCTCAGCCCCTCCCTCCTGCTCTGCTCCCCCCAGGAAAATGGTGGAGAGCCACGACTGAACTCGGTGTCAGAGAGGCCCCCCAGCCCCGCGCTGGCCACGTCCCCCGAAGGCAGCGAGACCCACAGTGAGGTAGGGCTGGGGGATAACGGGGCCAGGAAGGGGGGAATGGGCAAAGCCCCCACGCTGAGGCTGAGCTCCTCTCTCCCTACAGCCCGATGTGCAGGAAGGGGACAGGCGCAGCTCGGCGCCCAGCTCCCTGCTGGACCTTGACATCCCGCTGGCCGTGGCCAAGGAGCGGGCGCACCAGAAGCGCACCAGCAAGCGGGCTCCCCAGATGGACTGGAGCAAGAAAAATGAACTGTTCAGCAACCTGTGAAACCACCCCGGGGCAGGGACACCGGCTCCCCCCATCCCCTTCATCCCCGCCACCCTGACGTGGAGGACGGGGCTCGGGGTCGGTGAGCATCCCCGCTGAGGAGGCTGGTGGTGCCCTGGGTGCTCCTCCAGCCCTGGCGTGAAGCTTTGTGCACCCAGCTAGGGGCAGAGGTTTGGGGAGGATCGGTGACTCGGAGTGGCCGGGTTTGCCCAATGCTTCTCATCCCCTCAGCCAGCTCTCCTTCTCCCATCTCAAAGCCCATCTCTGTTTCATCCCCTCCCTCGATGATCTCCCTTTCTTGAGGCTCTTGGTGACTTTCACCAAGCCCTACACCACAGTAATTCTTCCGGGGATTGGCACTCTTGACCTGGCAATGTCTGTCCACGATGTCCCCATCCCTTCGCTCCTGGGCCCCCAGAGCTGCCCTCGGGGGGACTTGGGCATCCCACAGCCCCTGTCCCAGGGTTGTTTTGGGAGAGGAGAGGTGTCTGGAGCCAGCGCAGCAAGCAATAATCACCCCCTGTGCTGCTGCTTGCTCCCGGAGACAGAGCTGATCAGGGTTTGCATCCTACACTGTTTAGTTTAAAGGATTCTCAATAGACTCTGTCTTCCTTCTCCAAAATGAGAGGTTGTCCAATCACACAGTTTATTTTTTTTAAAAATGTATTTTGTGGAAATTCTTCCTGTGGATATTTTGTTTCTGTGTTTTGCAATCAGGTGTTGTATTGTCAAGCTGAAGAGAAATTCTGTTTACTGGAATAAATCTTCCTGACTTCACATGTCCAGCTGGAGGCTAAATCCTTGCGGAGCCGTGGATCCCAGGGCACGGTGCCATGGGGACCTGGGGGCTGCAGGGCAGGGCACCATCCCTTGTGAAGGCAGCTGTGCGCGCTGGGTCCTGTCTATGGGCAGATGCTTTAGAGTCTGAGTTTCAGTGTCCCCCTGGAGGAGTTGAGCCATGGAGAGCTGACACGGGGTCGGGTTTGGTGCTGGGATGAGGTAATGGAGAAGGCTGGGCTGGTCCCAGTGTGAGTTAATGCCTTGGGATGATTAAAGGGCTTTAATCCCAGAGAGGGGGGGCAGTTCCAGGCTGCCGTGTGCCTGCCCTAATCTGCCCATCCATAGGGACCTGGCTGCTGGCTGGGCTGGAGGGGGGTGGCCCCAACCCCAAACTGCCCCCCTGGGGCTCGGGCTGATCTGAGCACTGGGGCTGCCTTCTCGGAGTGGGCTGGAGGAGGGCAGGGCGCTGCCTGGCCCGAGCGGGACCTCTGAGGGTTTTGCCAGCCCTGGGGCAGGGGCTGACCCCCTCCTCTGTGGAGGATGGAGCCTGCAGCTGAGGGGTGTGGGGCTGAGGTGCCAGCCCTGCTGGGCTCATACAGCTATTTTTAAGCCCTGTGTGCTGGGACAGCTTGTGCAGCTCTGCGCTGAGCCCTCTGCTGCAGCAAGAGAGTGTGGGGGACTGGGTTGTTCTCTGCAACCAGGAGTGTGGCTCACTTGGCAATCCTGAGAGCTGCAGGCGTGGATGTGATGAGCTCCCCCTCCCAAGGGCTACTCTGGGACAGACCTGATGTTGTTTTGGGTTGCCAGGGTGAAGGCTTTTCCCGGCTGCCCGGGGAGGCAGGGAGTGCCTTGGCGTTGCCTGGGCACTGGGGATGCCACGTGCGGTGTTCACTGATGCCGGAGCAACCACTGGGCTGGTGCAGCTGGAGCAGCACCCTGTGCCTGCAGGGCATGCGGGACCGTGACCCTCAAAACCAAGGCTCTCATGAGTCCTTTCTTACCCAGAGAGGACTTTGTCCTCACAGCTCTTGAACAAAACAGCCCTCGGCCTCCACCTGGCATCAGGAACCTGCAAAGTCAAAGAAGTACTGAGACTGCTCTCTGTTGGAGATGAGGAAGACCTTTTTCAATCCTTCCAGCCCTGGGGAATGGCTGTGACAGCACCCAGCCCTCCTCCCTCGCATCCAGCAGACACTGGGTTTTAGGAACAGAGAGCTCGGTTTCACCCTCTGTATCCAACCAGAGATGTGTGTCCCTCATAACCCCAAGGCCTGTGTGTGTGCTTTGTGCTGGAGCAGCATGTGCTGTTTCAGTGACCCAAACCACCTGGTCTGAAATCCAGCAGTGCTCCAGCACCTCGGAAGCTGGTAATACACATGGCAGGTTCTGCAAACGCTGTCCTGGGGGACAGGATCCATTCCTGCCTGCAGCAAGTGGTGAAGAGCAGGAGGATTAATAGCCTTGTAATTTTAATCCCAGCTGGAAGTGGAGCTGCTCTTTTCTTTATCACCGCAGAAAGCTTTTACTACAACAAAATCAATGTTAAATACTTGTGGTTTAAAATACCACCGTACGCGCTTGGTTCCTGCACTTGGTTTTAATATTAGTCATAGGGATGATTTATTTAAATGAACTAAAATTGGAAAACTAAAACTCACATGTCCTAAAAATACCTAAAAGTAACACTAAAAATTCCAGAGACCGCCGGATAATAGCAATCAGATTTGCACAGGGTTGTTATTATCTGATACTTCATAACTGGAACAAATCATTTCTGGTCTAAAATTAGCCATTCAGGCTGCTCTTACAGTGGGAATGCACCCAGGAGCATCAGTTACCCTCCTCACCTTTTCTTTTAGCTTCCCTGCTGTGGAAAGCATGCTGAGCGGGGCAGGAAGGTCAGATTAAATAACTGCATTAAAAGTCTGTCCAGTGCAAGTCAGACAAGTACCTCTTCTTTGGGAACAGGCCTCAGCTGTGCCACAGGCTGACTCTTGCCCTAAAGGGTCTGCTCCAGTGATCGATGTTGCCCTGCAGCCCCAGCTCAGCTCTCTGCAGAGCAGCAGGCTTTGAGAGGAAGCCCTGAGCTGCCCTGAAGAAGGGAAGCCACCATTCTGCCTTTCTGATGCATCTTTCTCCTTCTTGCTGTGATAATGGCAGGCCCAAGAAATTAAGCATCACTTTGCTGATGGCCTGTGGTTTCCAGGTCCACACGTGTAACAGGTATCAGCATGCCGAAGCATAGTTCTGAACTGAGCAACAGATTTTCTCTCAAAAGCCGCCTCCTGTAGCTGCTCGTTCCCTTGGTAATGTGAAGATCACAGAGAGATTGTGCTCAGGCCTTGCTGAACTGCTATTAGCCATTTTAATCGTGTTAACAGTTTGACGGCTCCTTTGTTTGTAGTTTTATGTTGGATCAGGAGCCTTCAGGTGGACTCGGAGGGCTGTGCTACCTCCCTGGGCTGTGTCATCCTTGCTTCTAAGAATAATCTCCTGGCCGTGTTTCAGCTGAGCAGCAATCTGTCAGGTGTTCCTCACCAACCCCCCAGCCCCCCGCCTCCACCTCCAGATCATCCCCCAGAGCTGAAAGGGGAACCAGCACTTTCCCTCTGATCACGCTCACCCCCACTTCTAGCACACAGCAGTGCTTACCCCACCCCAGAAAAAGGGGCTCAAAGAGTTGCTGTTGTCCTTTCTACCTTCTAACTAGATTTCCACCAGTCCAAGAAAGCCCCAGGTTGCTTTCAGAGGGACCTCAGATTTTTATTTTTTGTTATTATTTAATAGAAAACAGATTAAGCTTCCAGAGGACTCAGACTTCCTCTGCAACAGTGACAAATCTTGCTCTGAGGGCAGTGGAAGCAGGAACACGGGTCGCTGCTTGTCCAGAAACTGGTTGCACCAGGAATCAATTAACTGCTGGTGATTTTAGGCCCTCCTGGAACAGCACGTTAAAGTCACGGAGTCATTGCTAACCAAGTCTGAATTAGTGGCTGTTCTCCAGGTCCAAACTTCAGGCAGTATTCTTAGCTGTTGCAACAAAGTGGAAAAGTGACAAGATGACAAAGGAAACAGACCAAACAGTCACGTGCAGCCCTGTCATTCACGCTCAGACCTCACAGCAAGGTCCAGCTTTTCCCTGGAAACCAGGTTTGTGTCTGGTTCTGGCTGTCAGCTCTCCAGCACCCCAGCTGGCAGCTTCACTTCAATGTAGCTTCTCTTCTTCACATGGTTTGTCTGGTCCAGGAGCCATTGCTTCTCTTGGTCACTGACATCCAGCCTCAGTGTCACCTCTTGGAAAACACTGTTCACAGAAACCTGTATCACACAGAAGAAAAAGGGCTCCATCCCAAACACAGGACAAACACTGCTCACGTTGTGTGTAGAAGCTGGGCTGTTAACGCACCTCTTTAAAATGAAGCTTCTTGAACATGCAGATACTGGCTTCATTTTCCTGACCAATCTTAGCCTCAAATTTGGTGATGCCCAGATCTGTCACTCCTACAAAAGAAACCAGAAAAGCAAAAATTACTGTTACCTGCTTGGCTGCCACATCTACAAAGACACAGGCTGCAATTTCTGAGGCAGGCGCTCCCCTTAATACCCTATGTACATCTCCAAGAATACATGCTTCTAGATCACATCACTTCACTCCCATTCCCTTGCCTTGAGCCATCCTCACCATAGGACATCATCATCAGAGTCGCCTCCTTGCCAAATCCTCTGCCTCGATAGCTGGGTTCTGAAAGAGAGAGCTGCAGAAGTCAACATCTCGTTACATGAGACAAAGCAGCCGTGCTGGATGCTTTTCAGAAGAGACTGTGACCCAGACCAGCAATGGATGCCATTCAGGGCTGAACAGTCAAGGTAATGCAATGAGAACAAAAAGTTGCAATAAGTAACATCTCTCTCCAGCTGCCTTTAGCCAAGGTGAAAAAGACCCAAGATAGAAAGAACCTCACCTGCAATCATTATTTCAATCTCGCCCAAAGTTGGATCCTCAGTGTCAGTGAGGAACAGATTCACATCCCCCACCATGCAGTCCTCATCCCCACGTGCCTGCTCAGACCACCGCTCCGCGTCCAGCACGATGAAGGTGCACTCTGGGGAGAAGAAAAATACAACATTTTTAGGGCATGTTAAGAATTATTTACATAATACCGAAGGGTGAAAGTAAAGGCATGCAATGGACAAAGTAACAGCAGTTTCCACATGTTAAGAGTGAGGAAGTGGTAATAACTGAACTTTCCATGCCAAGCATGCCTACTTCCACCATTAGAAATACAATATTCTGAAAAACCCATTGTGAGAACAAAGGCTTATCCAGACACTAAGGCAAGAATCAGGCATGAAAGGAGCATGGAAATGTTCATTCCCTGAGTTGCAAGTCTGGGCAAGGAATCGTTTGGTGCACAAGACATCAAGACTGAGTGATTCACCTAGCCAGCCTTACTGCTGCTTGCAGCAAGGCTTTTAATGCCAGCTGAGACAAATGTTCCAGGCTGAGATCTTTGCCAGCCTCAGTATTTTGCTGCTCGTTGTACTTCTACAAGGCTTTTATGGGCAGTGATTCATTACCTGTAATACAACCAGAGAACCAATTCAGACAACACATCTCAACTCGGTAATTATAAAGCCAATCAATTTCTCTAGGAAAAATACAGCTCTCTTCCACGTTTTTACGACAGTCAGACCTGGGGAGTGGTGGCTGTGCAGCAACTCATCAGATAATGCTGTACAGAGTCAATCAGTTATCTTTGAAAAACCACACAAAAAGGACACCAACAGCCCTGGACGTTCTCTAATTCCCTGAGCATATACTGGCTACAAACATGCACTGGTCTCCCTAGGAAGTTACCACGGCCATGCTCCCCTTGCTTCAAACTGCCATTATTCACTCCAAATACTAAAGACAAAGGAACCCAGAGACCCACAAAATACAGAGTAAGCCAATGTGCTGCAGCACTAAGGCAAAGCTGCCTGCTGAACAGAAAGCCAGCCTCACATCCCCGCTGGCTGCCAGCAAAGCCCACTCACCAGGCACTCAGCCCACTGCGTGTCCCTTCCAGCGCAGAAAGGGACCCTCTCACCCCTTCCACCCGCCCTCAGGAGACATGTAAGACCCTCACTGTCTGCGTCGTCCCGCCAGCTGCGCTGCATCTCGTACTCCTGCTCCAGGCTCAGTGGTTCAGAAGCGGTCAGGCGCTGCAGCTCCTCTGACTGCATCCACTGATGGTACCTGACAAAGAGACCCAGAACCAGACCACTGGCTTCATGACGGTCCTGCAGGCAGATTTCCACAAGTGCTCAAAGGATCTGCCTGTCACCTGTCATCAAGCTGTTCTACAAACGCCAGCCTGGCATTCACAGCAACTTAAAGGCATCTGCAAGCCTCTTTTTTACATAAAACTGCCCGCACACTGCTTCTCACTGATCAAACATCCCCCTGGCTTTACACACTGACGTTCTGCTCTTCTGTGGCCATTAGGGAAAGATATCAGTGAGCAGTGGAACTGCTACCTGTCTGCTCAGCACCAGGCAGTTCACTTTCTGCGGATTAACAGCAGCACTGATGAAGTTCTCTTTGTCAGCAGCCCTGGCGCAGAGCACAGATCCACGATGGTCGCCTGCTGCAGTGCATGGGGAGCAGCACTGACCATCTTGCTACAGTGCTTTTTCTGCTGTGCTGCTCCCATAGGGAAGAGAGCCCTGCTGCTGTCGAGCCAGGCCCCTCCTGTACACCACACTTAAAAAAAAGAAGCAAAACAGCGAAACCAGTCAGCACAGAGCAGCAGAGGACGAGAGCCACGTACCGGGGCACATGTGCTGAGGTGTATGGCACCAGCGTCACCTTCTTGCCCTGCAGCACCGTGTTCTGGTTGATCCTCATGGCCGCTGTGCCATCGCCGGGTGCCCGCGGCGCGGCCCGGGGCAGGCAGCGCTCCCCGGAGCCCTCTGATGGCGGCTCAGCAGCACGGACAGGCCCCAGCAATGCCCTGAGAGCCGCCTCCTTGAGAGGGCAGGGCCCTGTCGGAGCCGGGGGCCCAGAGTGACAGGGGCCCACAGCGCCTCACGGCCCGGGTAGTGCGGAGCTGAGGGGAGAGCTGCGCAGACGCGGACAGCAACGGACCGGTATCGGACCGGTACCGCACGCGGAACTACACGCGGCACCTGCCCCGTCCCCTCCCGCGCATGCGCAGAAGCCCCACTCACGTCCCCCTCGCGGAACGGTGCCGTCGCCATCGCCCCGCCCCCTCATCGAGCACGTGACGGCAGACCCCCAATCGCAGGCGAGCTGCTCACACCCCCTCTCCCCATTGGTAGCGAACCGGTCACGTGTGCGGAAAGAGCGCCTGGCGGGCCGCGCGTGCGCTGGCAGAGTCGGGTGGGGGCGGGAGCCGTGGCTGCTGCGGTAGCGGGTGCGGCGGGGCGGCTCCGGACGGGTCGGGGCTAACGGGGGCCGCTGTGCCGCAGCAGAGGCGGGAGCTGCCGCAGAACTCGGCCTCCGTCGGCTGTCCTGGTTCGTGTCGCAGGGCATCGGCTTCGGCGGGCCGGGGTCCGCCGGGAGGGGCGCGCGGCCGTTGTTCTGAGGGCGGTGGGTGTCCGCGGGTCAGCGCGGGAGCGGCCGCGTTTGGCTGCGGTGCGGTGCGGTGATGCTCGTTTCCCCGCGGTTCTTCCGGGTCGGGAGAAGTTCCTCAGTGCTTCTGCTTTGGAAGTGTCGGTTCCCGAAGCTCCGCTCCGTCTGTAGAGCCGCCGCTTTCGCCCGCGGGCGCATCTCCGTGTGCGTGGGGCCGCCAGGGGCTGAGCTCCGTGGGGATCCCGAGCGGATCCGAGCGCCCCGAGCCGCGGCTGAGCGGGTCCGTGCGGGTCCGTGCGGGTCCGTGCGGCGCCAGGCCCGGCTGGGCGGTCCGTCCGCTGCCGGGAGTGCGAAAGTTGACTCGTGAGTTCCTGCTCTTCCTGACGGAGGTAACGCAGCTTTATGGTTTTCTCCTAGGTTAAAGATAGCAGAAGTTGAAAACACCCTCCTCGTTTTCTGCGGTTCTCCCGGCTGTCGTCACCATGGCCGGCGGCATTACAGATACAGGAGAGCTCTACTCTCCCTATGTGAGTACCGCACCCGGGGCTTGCTGCTGGCCTGGAGGCCTTTTCCAATCCTCCTCCCTCGGCAAGCTGTGTGTTGTCCTTTCCTGCTGCCCTGTGCCCGTAACCTCAGTGCTCCGGGCGGTGGTGGAGGTCTGTGGAGGTCTGCGGCTGCCTAAGAATGCTTGCTACCTGCAGCTGTTTTTGAACACCACGGATTCATTCCTGTACTGCAAGGGCTGGTATCTGAGAGATAATTTTTAAAAGTGCTAAGAGTAGCTTTGTGTATCTTCTCTTGTATTCTTCTACTTGTTCCTCTTATACTTTGCTAATGTTTTCATCAGCACGAATTGTCACGTGAAGCTTCCTTAAAAGGGGAAACTGTCTCATGGAAATCACGCTGTTTTGCTTTGAGTTTTTTTAACATTCATCAAATTACTTAATTCTACCTATTTATGTGTAGCTGTTCTTTTAGTAACTGTTTTAATCCCCTTCACTTAAAATAATCAAACACGATATTTCTGCTGTGCGATGTCCTGTGAACATGCACAACCAGTTACTCCTTTGCTATGTTACTGGAAATATGGTTCTTATAGCCACAAGTGTTTGCATAGTGTCAGCTCTTAGATGAGCGCTTTACAAACTTTTTTTCCTCCTGCAGAGAACTCACAGATCACTAAATGTAGAACTAGTACTGAAATCGACATTATTGGCTTTCGGATACTCTAAGACTTTCATCCCCGTGTTAATGATTGAATTTAGAGTACCTGGAAATTAGGCTACAGAAATAGGCCACAACTGAGAGAGCCGTGAACGGGTGATAGTGATCTGGACTATAAAGGGTGGATGTCACCAACTCTGATATCGTGTTAGTGTTCTAGGAATTGCCTAGAGTCTCATCTGAAAACAGAGCACTCTCATTTTTTCCCTGAAGATGTCCAGCTACACTGCATACGTAGTCAGCATTCCCATCTCTGCCTACTGGACCAAAGTCAAAAACACCTGAGTATTTTATTTCAGAGTCCTTCAGTGAAGTGAGTCACGGCCATGGGCACTAGAGCAGGAGACATGCTTAGGGATTGACAGCTGTGCTAGCGGAATGAAAAGAACTTTCTGACAAGCTGCGATGGCTGATTTTTGTCCTGGGAGAACCATCAAAAGATGACTGCTGTACTGTTGTTAGTGAATGTAGGGCAGGAGCTCTTGCAGGATTTCTAGGAAATAGTTCTCCTGATGTTCATTTCTCCACACTCCAAATGTTCTCAGACACAGCTCTTTGCTAACTCCTCTAGAGAGACTGACCTATATTTAAAACAACAACAAAAAACAGCAACAAATGTTGGGGCATTTCTTGATTCTGACTTCAGCTAAATTTACAGTCTGAGATGTCTTCTCCAGGTACACTGTTATGTTTTTGCTCCTGCCTAGAAGCAAAGTGGTTGCTAGAGATGGTGAAATATTTCCTTTCCAGAAGCCTTTTTCAGAGTGTGCTGACTTTTTTGCTGGTAATATGACAAGCAAGTTGTAATTCATAACTCTGCTTGAATATGTCCTAAGAATAACGGAGAATAAGGCATTCTGAAAGGGACCTTTTGTGTGTAGTCATAATTAGTTGGACTGAGGTCAGAAAATAAGGAGAGACCCAAAGCTGTGCTGTGGAGCTCGTCTGGCAAGAGGCAATGGGTTTGAAAACAAACGTGCTTTCTAACTTTGAAAGATAGAAAAATACTTTAGGAATTAGAAGAACTGAGAAAGGATATCAGTTTCACAAAAAATGTGCTGTAACTTGTTCTGTTCTCTTTGGTTATCAGTGTCCTGTGTTTATCTCTAATGTGGGCTTGCACCTGTCTTGCTTGTAAGACTGCTCTCTCTATTTACGTTCGTCTGTTTGTGAGATGATGCGGGTGATCTCTGGCACAGCTGTAAGTTCACGCTGGATTATGTGGATGATTGCAGGTCGGTCTGGTTTACATGTTCAACCTCATCGTTGGGACAGGAGCCCTAACCATGCCAAAGGCATTTGCAACAGCAGGGTGGCTCGTCAGCCTTGTTCTCCTGATGTTCCTGGGCTTTATGAGGTAAGATGTGAGTGTCTTCAGGAGACTGGGGAGCTGGGTTAGATGGAGCTGTAAGAGCAGTGCTGCGGTTTATGCTGCTTTTCTGAGTGATCCTGTCCCACTGCCCTGATTTCTGCAGCTGTATTGCCTTATTTGCAGGGATGCATTTTCTGACTGCTTGGCATATGTGCTAAGCCCTGTGTCTTGTCTCATGGGAAAGGCTTTTTCTCTAGTCCAGAGTCTTTTGGAAATGTCCCTTGCTTGCCTATGTCACTGATCAATTCCCTAAACATTAACCAGGTTGTAAGTGACATAAGTTAATCTGTCCTTGTGATTTGCACATGGGAAGCAGACTTGTTTTGTCTTGACTTCTGGCAATGCACTGGGCAGCTGCAAGTGTGTCAGGAAAACAAACTCCTGCATAGCTGGACCTATTTATCCCTTTGCCCTTTGGATTGAGATCTTGGAGCTGGTCTCATGACTTTTGTGCTGGGTTGCCATGAGCTTCTGCCCAGATGTCTGCCTCCTCGCTGGAGCAGCAGGTGGAGCTGAAGACTGTTGATACAGTAGTGATGTCCAAGTAGCTTGAGATTCTCTGGTTATTAATAGAATTGCTTCTGGCTTGGTTTAAAAATAAGAATAAAATCCTTCTCCTGCTGTTTGTAAAAACAGAATTTAGAAGTTCCTTTCTTGTGGATAACCAGTTCTGTCAGCTTGGGTATGCCTTCGGTTTGGAGGCAGTGCTTTTCAAATCTATTAGGTGCTGCTGTGTAGAGGTAGCCATGCTCAATACTAATTGCATTAATGCTTCTAAGTTCCCCATCTCAGAGCTACGTGCTTCATAGGCTTGATTAAAATGTAAACTGTGGCATTACCAGTAACTGGTATGTTTGGAAGCAATCCTTTTAGGTAGGTGCTGAAAAATGTAAATTTATCTTAGGAAATGCAGCACTAGCTGGCAAGCCTTCAAGGTCAGCGGAAGAGCACAAGCTTCCAAACCTGTGTACTACAACCACAGCAGAATGAACTGAGAACACAGCTTGAAGTATTAAGAGCCCTGGGAGCTGTGTTGCCCAGTTGCTTTCGTTCCAGTGCTGGTGCTTGTGGCTTCCTCTTGTCCTCTGGGGACCCTTCAGTGCAAGAAGAAATTGCTGTGTGGGCCTCAGGAGAGGGCTGCTTTCTTTCATTCCAGCAAAGTTGAGCTTGATAAATGAGTCTAGTTCGTGAAACAGCGAGAAACCACTTTAAAGCCTTAAATAAGATTAATTTGACTTTTTTTATGACAGGACTGTTTAGCTGAGATAATGACATTCCTTCCATGGATGCTGTAACAGTGCCCCTGGACCTTGTGGCCTGCAGGAAGCTGTTTGCAGGCATATGTGGTCTACCCCTTGATCTTATATTGCTGCTCTGCTTCTAATGCCATTTGTGCCAGTCTTTAGGGTGGTGCTGTGCCTTTGCCAAAGGCTGTAATGGATAAACTTCGTAATAATATTGTGCTAGTCCTAGGCCCTAAACTTCCTAAAAGAGGGAAGGAAGCTTGCTTTCTAACAAAGGGGAAGTTCCTCTTGGCTTTCCAAACCCACAAAACCACTAGCAAGATGTGTTTCAGATACTTAGTGTCTCCTTATATCTAAAGACGTGTGAGTTTTTTTTGCTGTGTTTTGTTCTCTGCTTGAACACCCTCTTCTCAAGAAGAGAAGGTTGCAGCACACTGATGAAATTCTCTGTGAAGCAGGCAGCATGCATGGGGCTAAAGTTGGTGGAAGTGGCTTTGTTTGGTTTGTTCACTCCTACAAACAATGAAAATAATTCTGTCATTGTCAAGCAATAGTGCTTGACTGTTATTGATATTAACTGAATTTCTCTCTCAAGCTATATGACTACTACTTTCGTGGTGGAAGCCATGGCTGCTGCAAATGCCCAACTGCGATGGAAGAGAATGGAAAAACGCAAGGTTTGTGTGGGGCTTAATTCTCCATTTTTCTAGAGTTCTTTTGTTACCTAAGGCTTGCCCAAGATCCTCTGTGTCTTTGCCTTGCCTCATGAGTAACTCCATTAAAGGAATAAATTTCTGCTCAACTTTGCCTTGTAGGATGTGGCTGTTAGTTCCCAGTGGGGTTGCTCATTAAAGACAGGGTTTTCTGCTCCAGCTTTGAAAAATCCCTAGTGCTGCTCACATCTCTTACTGATTGTGCTCACCTTGCCTTGAAGCGTTGCTCAGTGAGTGTGGAGAGGTGTCAGCCAATATATTGGTGCTGTTTGGAGTGTCTATAAATCCTTGCTTATCTCAGGTCATTTAACTGGGACAGGTAGGAATGTCCTTGCTGCCAGTAAGGATGTATTCTAGGGAGTGGGCAGTCCTGAAGTATGTACTTGCTGTAAAATTGACTTGTGGCTTTTCTGGGTCTAGGCAAGGTATAATTGTTTGCACCGATTTAGATTGCAGCCTGTATGTTAGTGGGCTGGAGATATGAAGTGGACATTTCTGCTCTGACTGGCTATGCCAATCAAAATGTTAGGACTTTTTTTTAACCGGGTCTGCAACTGTGTAGATCTGACACAAGTTTTTTTACTTCCTTATGTAGCATATCACTGTGTGTATTGCACACTTGCTGTGTGTATGACCTGCTAGGACAGTAGACTGTCCCTCACCTTAGCCTGCTCTGCTAGTACTCATTTCTGCCCTCCGCAGCATCCTAAGCCAGGGCTACGAGCTCCCTGGCATTGCCGCTGTGTGCTGGCCTGTCCTGCCCAGCCTTGCTTGGGATCTTTCTTTGAGGTGCTGGAAGTGAGGCCGCAGTGCTGGTGATGCCACAGCTTGTGTTGTGGTTAGAAGAAATCTCAACAGTGGTCTGATCTCTTCTTCCAGGAGGATGATGAGGATGAGGATTCTTCCTCTGGAGTGTCTGACAGTGATGTTCTGCTCCGAGATAGCTATGAGCGAGCAGAGACACGACCTATCCTGTCAGTTCGTAAGTACCTGCTTTGTGCTTTCACCAGCTTCGAGACCTTTTCTTTGCAGACAGCATTCAGGTGGGCTCTAGGAAGTGAAGTAGGACTCTTCTGTCCATTTTGCCCTTAGTTCTGTGTGTTTGCATCCCAAAGTCCTCAGCACTTGCAAGATAAGACTCATTGAGAATTCAGTTTACCTTCTGCAGTCTGATAAAGATCTCTTCTTTCTAGGTCGCTAAGATGAGAGTACCTTACTTTGAAAACACTTTAACTTCAGCAGAGTCACTGGTCCAGCGACTTTGCAGCTGTGGAGTGGTAGATAGCACATACTGACCTTCATGCTGTTCATAGAGCTGCTTGAGTGTATCCAGGTAGTCTGGCCTCCGGGTTTGTTGAAGGGACTGGTTGAAACACTTCTTGTTTTCAACTTTCAGAGAGACGTGGCTCACCGAATATCTTTGAAATCACTGAAAGAGTGGAGATGGGCCAGATGGCTTCCATGTTCTTCAATAAAGGTAAGTGATTCATGTTTTTAAGTCTTTGCTGGTCCTGCCGTGTATTGTGTACGTGTCTTTTCCTCAAATCTGAGTGCTCCTCGGTGTGGATTTGCATCTTGAGTTTAACTACCTACAGCAGTAGAGGTCACTAGTTCCAGCTTGGTAGCATCTGAGAACAAGAAGTTTGGTCTTCCCTGAACCCTGTAAGCCTTGACCTGAAGGACAGGAGGCTTCTGGGAAGAGTTCCTGAGAACTACATGTATCTGGTGGGGGGGCTGTCACCAAGAGAGCTGTGAGGGTATGAACTGCCGTATTGGAAAGGTTTCCTGATCAACATATGGTAGGCAGATGTCTTGTCTTTTTTTTGCTGTTAAGTATCTTTGACTGTATGTTAGGGAGCAAGTTTGTAACCACGCTGTGCTAAAGCCATATCCACTGCTGCGTATAATAGAAATGCAAGCTACGATTCTGAAACTTGGTGAGGAGTACGCTTGAAATGGTGTGCGGAGCCAGAAAATCATCAGACACTATAGATGTGCAATTTTGAGCCTGCCAGGCCCCATTTCTTGTGGAAAGTAACATTTTCTGTCGTTCACTGGCCACCTTACAAAGATGTGGGCTGTTTTTCTCCACTGCATTATGTCATCTTTATACCGGTGTAAGACTGTTGCCTCTGAAGGACAGCTGGGCTTAAGGAGTGAAACTTCTTTGGACTACATTATTGCTTATTTTTGAAGTCCAGTTGAAAATAAACTTGATTTCCCTGTATGTTCCCTCTGGGCCTTTGTAAGTTTAAATCACTCAAGCATCAAAATCTGCACTGAATCACACTGCTGCTTCCCTAGTTATGGAGGAGGAGAGGTGACTTGCCTGTGTGCTGGAGATCTAGAAATGTCTTGTTCCTAATCTTGCCTGTTGTACTGAGTTACCCTAGCTTTGAACAAGTTTTCTTGCTGGTGTTCCTTGCTATCTGTAAAACACTGCAGATGCTTCCCTATCTCTGAGTAGTCATCTGAGGAGTAGTAGTGTTTAGGTCTTGCTTTGAGAGAAAATATAATGTGGCTTATCAGTGTCACTGGGCATTCAGCTATAGAGGCTTTGTCCGCTGCTAATGGGCTGGTGGAACACAGGTGGTTGGGCTCCTGTAAGCAAGTTTCAGAAGGCCTCTTCTCGTGTACTTCAGGGGGACGTGGCAGTGACCCCTCGAGGGAGCCAGGTGTTGGGCAGTTGCCCTCTACGCCTTGGTGCTAGATGCTGCTCAACCAGTAGAGGGTGCTGGAAATACACGGCCTCTGCTGCTGATAGATGTTTTCCAGCAAAGTGAAATAAACTGCTTAGTGTTCTGGATCTTAATCCTCCTCCTTAATGTTGCTTTAGTGAGCAATCTGATTTCTGTGTTAAGGGTCTTCCCTTGGACCAGCTCAGCCCAGTGCGAAGGGATGAATCTCTGCAAGAAGTCAGCTGGAACAGCAGCAGACCATAGCCTGAAACGTAGCTTGTGATTATTGTGAGGTGAGATGAAAAGCGTGCACAGTGAAGGGTCTGGGGCAGTTGTAACTCACTTGCTGCTTTCCCTTCCTCTGTGCTTAGCAATGGGCTGTTGCTGAGTCCTCATTCAGAGATACTCACTGGTCTGCTGCGCAGTTGCAGGGAAGGGACAGGTTAAGTACCTCCCTCTGCAGATCCCTGCTGAAGTGCTTCCTGCTGGTGGTTGCACAGAAAGGCCCTAACGAAGGGCAATTGCTCAGTGGCCAGTTGCTGCTGCTTAGTGCTGAGAAACTGGGCCATGCTTGGGAAGTCCTGGCTCCAAGCACCAACCTCTGCACTTTGACAGCTACCAAATGACTGAGTGGGTTTTTCTCACAATATGCAAAGTGTAGATACAAAACCAAGGTGTCTCTGGGCTCTGCAGCCTTCAGAGGGAAGGCTGGTGAAGGCTTTGCCGTAGACCTTAAAGCCTCTGATATCTATCGCTCTCTGCTCTTTTTTCTTGCTTTTTTTCCTTAAACAATCTGACAGGAGTTGAATCTGCAGTCCTGGGAGGTAAGCTGGGGATAAATCTCCATCTCAGACTGTCTGCTTTCTTAAAGGGAGCTGACCATCTTAGGCTGTGATGGTATGTATGCCCTTTCAAAAGGGCTGGCTCTGAAGGACTGCTTTTCGGTGTGGTGGTATTTTTTTTGAATTTGCAGTGTTGGGTGCTTTCTTCTGGGACTGAGCAGTCATTTATTGCAGTAATGGATTCTGGACACATCTATCATGTGTATCGCCACAGGAAGTCATTGATTTTCCCATTTTTTGTCTAGTAATGAAAGTATTGATTAGGGAGGATCAGTAGCAGTTTATAAAAGAATTGGCAATAAAGTCTTCCTGCCTTTGGAGAGCATGAGTTTTGTGAGAGGGCTGTCATGTGGGCTTCCCACAGTCCATGCTGCAGCGGGGTACAGTGTGTGCTGGTGGACACCTGGTGGTGCATAGCTTGTCATGCGAGCCTTATTTTCCCTAGGGAACATCTGAGACCTGGCATTGGTAGCAGATCCCCAAAACAGAATCTACTCCAAGTCTGTCTGTTCTTGTGCTTAGTGGATCTTGTGTTACCTGTCATACATCAGATACTTGTTATAACACTCAGCCCTTTTTAATGGAAATTGGAGAAAGTTGGTGGTAACTTGCTGTTGTCTTCAGAGTGATGCAGACTCCTTAGCTGTGTGGTCATCCCAAATCTTTCATAGAGGTGGGGGAGAAAAAACAAGGGAGCCTCTAAGACATTGTCTGACTATATGTGGAGGGGTCAAAGATCTCCATTCATCTATTTAGGCAGACCAGAAGCAACTTGTGTGTAGACTTAGTATGTGGTTTTGTAGAAGCACATAAGTTCTCTTGCTGCTTCCCCAGTGTGACTGGTTTTGTAAGAATACTTTATGCTGAGTCTACTCAACATATTGAGTAATTTATTTAAAGTGGAATGATCTTTACATACAGAGATCTGGGGGAATGTGATGACAAAACACATAGTAAAACTTCAGGGCAGCTAAATACTGTAGAAATGTTGGTCCCTATTCCTGCAGTAATGCCATCCTTGTTTCACAGCTGTCCCATGGCAGGCTTGGAGAGGTGAATTCATTTGCCCAAGCTGCATTAGGATTAGGCATCAGGTGGTATCACAACTTGAAAGTATGGACAGATTCCTTGAGCCATTTTCTTTCAGTATCAGCTTGCTAGATGAAAGAAATCTGAGCCTGCTTCTTGTAGCTCACTCATCTCTGAACAATAAGTATGGCCCAGTTGGTTTTTCTTTGAGATTTATACCAACTCTCTTGAAAGAAAAGAATCCAAGAGTCTCATCAATCATCTCTTTATCCCTGCTGATTTCAGCTCTCCATGGCAATGTCTCCTTTAGTCCAAGCAAGGCTGTTTTGTGTATCCGGTGTAAGATGTTCTTAATCTCATAGTTAAATGCAGAGCAAACTTAAAACAAACCATCGGGGGGGGGGGGCAGGAACGGTGTTCTTTGTGGCACTGGGGCTGCAGGGACAGTTTCAAAGCTTTGTGAGTTTGAAGCCTGACTCGGGATAGTGAAGTTAAGGAATTTCCAGGCGCAGCTCCACTTCAGCCCTGTGGAACTAGATCTCTGCAGGGCCAAAACCTTCGTGTGAAGGTCCTGTGGGTTTGCAAGCACAGAGTTTGGAATTATTGGAATACTGAAAGTGTGTGCTTCTGCATTCATCTGTTCTTCAAGCTGTGTTCGCACCAAATCTGTTTCCATCAGCTGGATGCTTGCCCGTGGCTGTTCCAGGCTGACAGCTTCATCTGGCAGATGACTTAGGTGAGACCTGTTGGCCTTGACCGGTGACTGGAGGATGGGCTTAAATGAGTGCCTAGTGTGAAGGCAGAGTATTTAATGAGGCAGTTCAGCTCTGAGGCATCAGTTCTTATCAGTTCTTGAGCTGCAAGAAAGTTCCCTGTGCTGCTGACGTGACCCTTGTGTGGAGCTTGCTGCAGAAGAAGTAAACTGCGGAGGGGAATTGTGATGTTAAGACCTTGAAAGAGTTCTGTGGGCTGTTAATTTAGAGTGCAAAGTTCAAGAATCCCTGTGTACTCTGTTTCAGTAAAAATATTTCCTTTCCCTGCAGTGGGTGTCAACCTCTTCTATTTCTGCATAATTATCTACCTCTACGGGGACCTGGCAATCTATGCAGCGGCTGTACCAGTCTCTCTCATGCAGGTGACCTGGTAAGTGTGCTTACTGCTGTGCAGTTTTGCAGTAGCAGAAATGAGAGCAGGTTTTTGGTTTTGATGGGATGATAAGTCTGACTGGGGTCAGCTCTACTTCCTGAGGGCTGGAGTAGAGAGAGAACTCAAGGACTCGTGGGTGGGAAGGCAGAGCTCCCCCACACAAGTGCCTGCTGTGAGGTTAGCTCTTGTTGGATGTCTGAAAAGTACCTGACCCGATTTCCTCAGTCCTCATATGTGAGGCATTGCTAACTTCTGCACCTTGCTGACATGGGACTTGTTGCTCACTGGTTTGATTGCTGTTCCCTGTGCAGTATTTTAGCTTCTCTGTCTCTGGTTATGAGCTGAGAAGCGTAATGCTTATCAAGCCTGTGATCAGTGAGTGTGGCACTACTTGGCTGTGTTTACCCAAGTAGTGGCTTATTTCGTCTGCTAAGAAATAGGAAATAACCAATGAAGGAGAGTAGTTTGATTGAATCTGGGCTGCATCTGCTCCCAAGAATTGGAAACGGAAAACCTTGGTGACCCAAATGTGAGCTTGACATTTGCTGGTCTGAGTTTCAAAATATCTGGGGGCAATTGAGGAATTTGCATTTAAATGCATAGTATTCAGTGACTTGCTCTGTTACATAGTCCAGAAATTGAGTGCGTGCTCTCATGGAGGGGAGAAACATACGTTTTGGGCCTCTGACTGTTCCTCTTTCATGAATGCAGTGAAGGGGAAGGCATCTGCTGGGAATTAATTACTGTCTTTTGTTTCTCCCTCCTTCTTTTCCAGCAGTGCCATTGGCAACCATTCTTGCAGTGTTGGAGATGGCACAAAGTACAATGATACAGACAAATGCTGGGGGCCAATTCGAAGGATTGATGCTTACAGACTGTATCTGGTAAGTTTCTGAAACTGGTATGACTTTTATTTCCCTTAAAATTTTCTTTCTGCTGGGTAGGGTTCTTTTCTTGAGATAATGTGGTGCATGTGAGTAGCAGAGATGTGGAGCTTTCAGTTCAGTCTGGCCTTATTAGCCAAGCACCTCTTCTCTGGCACCGGTGACATGGCTGTGTTGTAGTTGGCTCGTCATTAGAATAATCTTCCTGATCTGAAGTAGACTTCTGTTCTTGATGTTTAGAATTATGTTGCTTAAGCAGGTGATGTGCTTGTGCCAAAGGGGTGTTTTTAGTGGCCGGCTGAAGTCGTTGTTTTAAGGTAATTGTTCTCAATGTACTCAGGTATGTTAGCCTCTCTTGAGTGCATTCTTTATGTGAATAAAACTGTTTATGCTGCTGGAAAATCTGCTTTTTGAGAGGTGATGTAAACAGACTGCTTTACATCAGTGCTATGTGCTGCTTTAGTAGCAGCTTGCTGTCTAGTTCTGGATTCTCTATAGCATCTGTTGCTGTGCTGTGGTTCCGCTATGAAGCCAAGGTTTTCACAAAGGATGACAAGCAGTGCTTCACTCGTGTTTGGCAAAAGTGGAGCACTCATACCTGGAGATAAGTGTTAGCAGAGCAAAATGAGAAGATCTGTAAGCAGCGTCTAGTGTGGATTTTGGACAGTGATGTTAGAGGTCTCAGTGAGAATTTTAAGAAGAGTAAGGAGTCTGTGTATGGAGACGCCTGTGTGTGCCCACAGAAATCCAGGGGCACAGGCCCTGTGAGGCCCTTTAGCAGCTGGTGCGGTTTGGACATGCAGTGGATCACAGCTGAGTGTGCTTGTTCCAGCATTATTGCGAAAGTAAGAGCTGAGATTCAGGAGTATTACTGAATGTCAAAGCCTAGTTAATTATTTAAGAGAAATGTTATTGCTTTATTAAATTGTCGTGATCTGCTTCCTTAAAATTTCCACAAGATTGAGGTTTTCTTTCCTGAATCTCAATAACTCTGCCTGACCCAGCAGAACGAGCTAGTCAGAGAAAGCAGACGTGCGTTAATTATTGTCTGTCTCTCAGATATTATGTCTATAATTCATGAAGATAATTGTAAGACCTGAAAAATTAAAAAAAAAACCACAAAACCCAACAAAAGGAAGCATTGGATGAACTGTCTGTGCACACAGTCCTCAGAGGCACGTTTCCCCGTTTGTCTCCTTGTGTGGATTTGGAGAATAAATATCTGCAGAGTCTTCTGGTAGTGGTTAATCCTTCCTGCCCTGTAATTGAGAGGAGGGTTCAGTGCCTTTCTGTGCTCCCCCTTATAAGTAGGGAGGGGTTGCTTGTGGGAGAAAATAAGTCTATGATGGATTACTGGGGGGAGGGGTTGTGCCGTGGTCACTGTGTTCAGGAGGCTGCTGGTGATCAGCGTTACCTCTGAGCTGTGTAGGGTCTGGGAGGCTTAGTGTTCCATAATGGATTAATGTGGGAGCAAAATGGGAGGTAATATTTCTTGGATATATAAGCAAGGCTTCAGAGTTGTCTCCCTGTTCTTTCTTCCAGCACAGGGAGCTGTAACTCTCTTCAAATTGTCTGTGCTTCTGATGTATACAGGCAGAGTCTTGGACATGCACGAGAAGCTGAAACCTGCCTGTCTGTGGGGGAGAATTGCCTGTGAGGAGGAGGTGATATGCATCAAGAGTAGTTTATTTTCTTGGTCCTGGGGGAATCGTGGCCTTTAGAGAACTTGCTGTTTTCTTGGCTTTCATTTTCTTTTTGAAATTTTCTTTTTGCTGGAGTAATTCTAGCTCTGTGTTTCAGTGGACAAACAAGGTCTCTTTCTGCAGACCAAGTTCCCCTGTGGCAAGGGGACAGATGAACACGGTCATCCCAAGAGAAAGCATTTGAGGTTTTGGATCAGCTCTCCTGTCCTAGATGCCTGCCTCTCCATTTCTCGCTTTGTCTTCGTACTGCCTGTAGGTTTTGAGCAGCTTTAGGAGCACGATGGGTGATCGTATCTAGAATCTGTTCCCTCTGAAGCAGGTCTCTGGATGTAGTGCTGTATCTCTTACTCTGTGCATGGCCCCCCAGAAACCCTTTTTTGGACTACCAGGACAAATAGTCTATTTGAGGTTTTCTGCAAAAATGGTGCCAATAGCTTTCTTGTGCCAAGTGCCTCCAGTCTGCCAAAGATCTGTCCTGCCTTCAGCCTAGTGACTCTTTCTCCTGTTACTGGCTTCTTTTTAATAACGAGAACAACAAAAAACTATTTTAAACATTGACTCTTCAGCTGCAGGGAGAGGGGAAGAATGACTGATGTAAAAATCCTATTTCGTGGTTTATTGTCCAGAAAAAGCCACTGGAAGCGGTCTCGGCTCTGATCACTGTGAGTGGAAGCTGAAGAACGTACATAATGAGAATATTTAGACAGATTAAATCCTTCTCCTGAGACTTGCTTGTCTGTGCTGCATCTTTATTGCTGCTCCAGATTTTCTCACCTAAGAGTGTCTGTGGAGTCCTCAGAGACCACTAGACCCCTATTAACCTTTGTCTGAACAAATGGTTATCTTGCTGCTTATTTGTAAATTGCCTAAGAAAATAAGGGCTGGCAAAGTAAATAAGTGGAGGCAAGTGCAGGAAATATTGAAATAATCTCTTCTTCCTGACCCATCTCTTGCTGCTGCTGTTTGCCTCCCCTTTGCACCTCAGGAGCCCTGGAAGGTTTGAAGGCCTTGCAGGGTGCTTCCAAGCCTGGCAAGGCCAGAGCATGCAGGGCGAGTCGATGGGAGGAAGGCATGTGTCAGAGGGCCCAGCGACCTTGTTGAAGGCGAGCACTGATTACAGTTAAAGCAGATCGATGGCTTTCTAGCTCTGCTTCGGATCAGTCACAACACTGTCATGCTCTTGACAGCTGAAGTCCTGAGTCCCTTGGCTGTTCGGGTGGCAGTGCTGAGGGCAGTATTCAGTCCTCTGTGCTGGATTTACATTTCAGTGCAGTTTCTTTATCGTCCTCTCTGTAAGGTCAGCTGGGTGTCTCCTGTGTAGACTTGAGGGGAGGGGGTGGTGGGTTTAAGTTTCACTTCTCTCTTCTAGAAGACTTCTGGTCTTTCTGCTGCAGTTTCTAGAAAGCAGATACTGAAATAAATAGGAGATTTAATCCTGGGAATCAGCAGCCATTCAGAGTGTCTGATCCAAAATGCTTTCATGACCTGGCAAGCAGTGCACTTCCGCACTGGGGCAGCCACTGTAGCTGAAATCTCTGCTCTCTTCTCAGCCCTCCTTTCCTGGCAGTTTGGGACGTGGTGTCTTCCCATAATAGGAAGGAAATGGCTTATTCTTATGGGAAGCCATACAACCTTTGGGAAAGAGGCATTGGCACGGGTGCTCCTGGTAGCCTGGCCCAGCAGTGTGTCAAAGCCACCAGTGCATCTGTTCTGTCTGAGTCTCTGCTGGTTTTGTAGCTGATTGGGAAAGGGACGCGGCATCCGCTTTTACAGGTTCACAGATGCTGCAGTATCGCAGGCAGCCCAGCGGGTGTGGGCCGGGCGAAGATGGGAGCGCAGATGGTTTAATGGAGATTATCCCAGTTGGAAACGTGCTTGTGCAGTGAATAAAATGAGCGAGCTCGCCGGCACTTACCGTCCCTCATCAGAAGGGGACAATGTCACCCCAGCCTGACGCTCTGATCAGAACAGGGCCGGGCTGCAGCCACGTGAGGCTGTGCAGGGGGCCGGGAGGTGGGATGAGGACATGTATGATTGCTCGGTGCCAGCGGAACTTAATCGGCAAATGTGAAGGCTGAACTGATAAGTGTTGATGTAGATCCGTCTCCATGTGCCTCGGCGTGGCGCTGCCTTCCCCAGCCCTCTTGGGCTGCAGGCGGGAGCTCCTTGCTTTGTGCCTCAAGTTCTCTCCTTCCTGGGTGCCCTGCATGTGAGCGTGCTCCTCCTGCGCTGTGTAAAGGTATCCAGAATTTTCATCATCTGAACAGATCTTTTTTTCACCTCCCAGCGGTTTTGAGGGGACCCCTCATGGCAGTACTCAAACATCCATGCTTGATGTAAGTGATCTCTGGCCAATTGGGAGCTGGAGAAACAGCTGGAGCGATGCTGCAGATCGAGTGCTTTTTCCAAGGACACCTGGGTTTGCTCCACTTGTTCTCTTTTCAGCAAGTGCTTTTCCTCTGTCCTGCCTTCCTCAGCTGTGCCCTGCAGCAGCATCCGGTAATAAATGGGTCACAGCTGCTGTCTCCTGGATATTTATTCTTACAGGTTTCACTGTCTAGAGCCCTTGAGAACCAGCAGTGGTGAAGGTAGCTGCTTTAGCGGCAGGTGAGACGTCTGGAGCAGAGAGGGCTGATATCACAGCACATCAGTCAAGGTTTGGGATGCCTTGAGCTCCCAGGGTAAGCTAGGGGGAGGGAAGGCAGGCTGATGGAAGCTTACCCTACTGGTGGGAAGCCATCATCTTGTTTAAACAAATCTCTTGAACTGTAGTGTTACAGCTTACGGTAAGGATAAGGCTGCAGCTGGGATGCTATTAGCATGTTACCCAGTGTATTATACAATAAGTCATTCACAGGGAGACCTTCTTGCCAGATTTATTGCATTATATTCTCTACCACAAACATTCTAATGTTTTTTATGATACTGATATGGAAATAGAAACAAATGTGCAAAAATGACTTCTGCTTCTATGCGTAGATCCTGTTCTGAAAGCTTTGAAAGCAAGGAATCTCCTCCAAAGAATACAGAGTATTGTGCCATTTCTGTACGTACAGGCACCTGAGCTTTGAGCTGTTACTGTGGCAGGAGAGGAACTAGTACTGCATTAAGCATAAATATCAGTAACCCTAACTGTTTGTTACAGATGCCTCAAAAATACAGCTTTGCTTGGCTGAAAGCCTGGTCTTGGGGGCTGATTGAAGTCTCCTCATGCCTCTCAGCTCGTCAGCTTCTGAAAAAGGAGGTTGGCTGAGTGAGTTTTCTCTGAAGTAGTTGAGGAAGGATAGGAGCCAAGTCTGTTTAAAACAAATGGTGTCTGGGTGTGGGACAGGAAGGCAATTCTCAGTATTCTTATTGTGAAACTAATAAGGTTGAAATTGGCACACAGCCTTGTTAATATGGCATAAATCCCGTCTCCTTCATCCTCATCCATTCTTCTTCTGTGGGCTCATCGATAAATTCTCTCAACTGCCCACTCTTCATGCGCCTGTGACAGACAAACTAGCTGTTTCAGAGTTTCCCAAATACTTTGTGCTTCCTAACACAAGGGGGACTTCAGACAGTAACTGGTCTTGTGAGTAAGAGGCTCTTCCTGGCCTGACAGGAGGAGTGGCAGAAAGTGTAGCGTTGTGGAAGTGGAATATAAACTTGTATTGGTGACAGGAGAGATCAGCTTCTGGTGTGTGGGTATGTTTGTTTATGTTTTGTTCTTGCCTTTATTGTAACCAGTTGAATTTTGGCTAAAAGAAACATCTGGTAGAAGGCAAGTCTCCCTGTTGCTGGGGCTGGGGAGGTGAGCAGCCTTTGGTATAACAGAGGAGAAACTGCAAGATTGAAGCAACTAACTTTAAAGAATTAGCTTGTCTCTTTTCACAATAAAATCAATAGTGCAGAGGACTGAAATGTGTTTTCTGCACAGGGCTGTCTGCTCACTTTGTGGCTGCAAGGACCGTGTGAGAGGAAAGAGTGCTGCTGGGCTGCTTCCTATGTGCAGACGCTGGTTGTGTGCCTGGCCAGATGTGCTGCAGGTGCTACTGGCCGTAAGGGAAGCCCTGGTGTGACTGGGAGAGGCCACCGGTGAGCTCAGATGCACTTTGCTTCCACGTGCAGGAGGGTTCTGCACACTTCAGTGCTTGATTGGGCTTATGTGATGATGGATGGTGGGTATAAGCCTTAGTAGCAAATCCTGTAAACAAATTGGGCAAAGTAGTAGTTCTGGACGTCTGTTGGCTTTTGTGCACTTCTGCAGTTTTGAATTTGCTGAAGCTGTTTATTGCATTCAAACTACAGCCCTTGCTGCCCAGCAGAGACATTCCCAGCAAGGCTGAGAGGCCACGGTGCTTCTTCTCTAAATAAAGCTGTCCTTTGGAGTAAGCTCACTTGGGTAGCAAGGCACCAAAGCTGACGTTGTTCTCCAGGTATTGGAGCCCAGTCTCTCCTAAATGGGGCAGGTGTCAGAAGTGATATCTGTTTGTGATCGCCAGCTCTGCACAAGTTGGAAGGATTTTAAAAGGGCCTTTTAGAATTCCTGTCCTGGGCTAGACTGTTCCAGGAGGTTCACTGATCTGTCAGTTTGGGAATACTGCTGTAGAAAGTAAGTTACAAATGCTTTCCCCTATGCGGTGTTACTCTGTGCAGTGGTAGTGACAGCCTCCTAAAAACCAGGGCTGGATGAGACCTCTTAAGTCTTCAGTGCTCCCCCCAGGGAGGTTCAATACAGGCCTTTTATCAACAGCATATTTTCCAGTGTTTTGTTTGGTGCTTTAACACCAGTCTTGTCTCTAAACAGAGCTCTGACCTTGCTGCCTGCCTGACTTCATCAGCGTTTTCATCAAGTAAGGCAGCAGTCCCGATCTTTCCTCCGCTGAAATTTTCATTAATTCCTTAATATTACAGATAGAAAGTACCTAGATAGAAAGGCTACGGAACTGTGCAGTTATGCCACTCTAGATATTGCCAGAGGCAGTGGAGGGAAGAAGCTCTGAACAGAATGTTATCTCTTTAGGCTCCTAAATAAGTCTACGACTTCTTAACATCCTCCTAAATTGCACATTATGTCTGGTTGAGATCACTGACGTTCTTGTCCAAAAATGTGGATTTTTGGACTACATCAGCAAATCCCACACGTGGCTCATGCTTCTGTAAGCAGGACTATAAATACAAATAATGCAGCTGGGATTTATCTTGTAAGTTGAACTCGGTATAATACTCTCAGGCAGATCTGATCTCCGAAGCCTGTTGCACCAGCTTGGTGCGTGCTGTACAGCTCACATAAAGCAGGAGGCTGGGAGTAAGCAGACTGCCTGCTTGCCCCAGGCAACGCGGCTTTCTCTTGCTTTTGTGCTGCTGCAGAGTAGTTAAAGTGTGGGACATTTCCTTTTCCTCCAGGCAATTCCTGCCTGACAATGCACAGTGATTGGGATGATGCTATCCATGAAATTGCATCCTCCAGGCAGCTGGAGAATTCTGTGTAATTCAAGGAGAAGTTCATAGGGGGAAAAAGTCAAAAGGAAACGGAAACGTGATGGCTGAGCGACAGAGCCACCCAGCGTGCTGTGGCAGTTGGGTTAGTGGCCTTCAGGAGCAGCCCTTGCTGATCCCACCTGCCTGGTAACCCTGGCACTTCATGGCTTGACACGTTTGCAGGGCCCTGTGTGCATCCATGTCGTGCTGGTCCATGTCTCCCTGGCTCTGTGCTGCCTAACCCAGGGGCTTTTGGGGTCGATACAAATAGAGTTTGAGTTGCCAATACCCTGAAAGAAGAGGCAATGAATATGCAGGGATTTGGCGCAGTATCTGTAATAGTAATGATTATGCCCTCAGACTTCATGGGAGGGAACTCATTAATTTCTTGTACCATGCTAATAAATTGGGAATTGGGTAACCTTGAGTCACTGTCTCCCCCAGTGCCAGGGAGGAGGTGGATGCCTGTTTTGTAGCCTGTGAGAGATCACAGCAAGCTGATGGGGGGGGGGGGGGGGGGCACGGCGGGACCTGGCTGCAGCTCCACTGCTGTCCTTCCAAGTGTCACACAGCAGCCATTCGGCTCTCCTGCATCCATCCACTTTGCTGCTTCCCTCCTGCTTGTTCAGATGCAATTAGGAGATGCAGAGTAAGGGAGAGCCAGGGGTCAAGGAGGCACTGAAGTGATTACAAGATGCTGCAAATGCTGTTGCCATAAATACTGCAATGATGAAAAATTAGATGCCAGTCACCTCGGGGTTGTTGCTGGCCTCCATCTTTCTCTTTTTGTGAGAAATGATTATGGAATTGTATTTACCCCAGAGAGTGCATGCAAGCTTGCTGCTGGCTATGATCCTATGTACCCAGGTGTACCAGGGACACTGCAATCTTTGCACTGAATGACTTTGCCTAGATTTTTTTTTCAGTTTAGGAGGAAGAATAACTAGTTTTCCAGGATTTTCTTTCCAGACTGGAAAACTTAAAGCTCTTACCAAGACTGGGCCAGCTGTAGAAGCCCTGCCCTGGGTCAATGGGGAGAGAAGAGCGTCGCTGTGTACTTGGTTCCACCCAGCCAAGCAGCTTTGGAGCTGCGGATGCATTCTCGTGTCTTGCAGGAAGTCTTCCTTCTGGAGGAAGTGCTGAGAGCGCTGTCACAGGGATCACAGGAGGCAGCGCCTGGCTCACGGGGCGCTGCGACTGCGGGTGGTGAAATACCGCTTCCTTTGCTGGCAGGGACTTGTGACACAGCGTAGTTCATGGGGGATACCTGCTCCTGCCTTAGCAAGCTGGGGAGAAAGGTGAGCGAGGGCTCCTGGTGCTGGCAGTGTGCTCCATGTGAGTTATGAGTGTGAGCTGCTGCCAGGTGTCCCAGGAGCGGCACGTTAATTACTGGAGCTGCTGTGGCAGCAGATGTCTGCTGTACTCAAAGCGTAACCGGCCTTCTTTCCTTATCCGTAAATATTGCTTGTGGGATGGCTGGTGGCTGAGTCTTCCTTCCATTGTGACTTTGCTCTATGGAGGGATCTGGAAATTAAAATCCTTCTTGTGTCTCAACTTCTTTGAGCAATCCTTGTTGTGTTGTTGGATTCTTTTTGACCAACTTGATGAGCTTCATAATTGCTTATCTGCTGAAAGTGTGCTGCCAATCAGCACAGTCCCAGCTTCCAGCCTTGAGATGTTGTGGATCTTCAGCTTTATATTTCTTCAACTCTCTAAAAAAAAAAACTCCTTCCTGACCAACCAGACTCCTTTCATGTATTTATATTTGTACTGTCCGCTGCAAGGGGTAAAGCTTTACCAACGAAAGCTTGGATGGCAGCCCTCAGTGATGTGCCATCTGGCTCCTTACCTAGAGATATGAGCTCATGCAGAAATGTGGCCTTGTCGCAGGAGCAAAGGGGAGGAGAGGTGGCAGAAGGGGCAAACATGATGCTGTGCTCCAGACCTTTGACTCTTGTTGGGCTTCAGCTGAAAATTGCTGAAGCCTTGGTGTGAGTGACTGGAGCCTGCTGCTGGGTAGGGTAGTGACTGCCACAGCTTGGATTGTGTGCAGAGAGGCTTGTGGGTGGATGCAGGTAACTCGAGCGTTTAAAGTCCTCTTTTATTTCAAAGTGAAATAAGAGTGAGGAAGGCATTTCAGATTTAATGGTTCTGCCCAAAGTTGGCCCTAGAAGTTCCCCAAGGACGTGAGTAAGAACACCAATTCATAAGAAGCTACTTCTGCTGAAGACAACAGGTCTGATTCAGGCTTCCAACAAAAGATAAAACCTGTGACCTGTGTCAGTGCAGGTAAAATAGCTTTTGGGTTTTGGTGGATTTTACCTCCAGCGATGTCTCTGTGGACAGTCTGGAGGAGAGTACCTGACAGAGGAGCAGAGCCCCTAGGCTCTCCTGACATCTTGCGTGCGTAAGTACAGAGAGCAGGCTGGTTTCTCGTATTGTTCTGTCTGTCCCTTCTAGAACTCATCTGGGTCGTGGAGTAGCTCTGAGCTCAGGGACTTCTTGCAGAAGGGGTGTCAGAATTGCCACTGCTGACAGCATATATAAAATGTCTGCTTTTTCCTACCGTGTTCAAGGAGACTTGCACTGTCTGAGCGCTGAATCAAAGCAACCTTCCTCTGGGAGGTGCTCATTCAGTAGAGCTCGCATTTCCCTGTCATTATCTTGCTTTACAGGAATGTTCCGTACCCGTAGTTCTGCAGGAAGCATTCAGCTTTCCAACCAAGGTGACAAAGTCTTCCAAGGAGAGCGATCCATTTTTTTAAACCAATAATTGTTTAAATGCTCCCCGATAGAGTAAAACTATTAGCTGTACTGCTTTTGGTTAGGAGCACTGTTACTTGATGCTTAAGAAATGTAGGCGTCGCTGTCTGGAGAGGTGGAGTTGTCACTTCGTATTGATATGACAGCTTTGTGCCACTCAAATACATCAAATACATCTGTCCAAAGATTGTCAAATGCTTCTTTTACCCTGCTCTAGGAGTAGTTGCTTCTTTTAATGAGGTTGGTCTTCACTGTTGCCCTTTTCTCAGGTAAATATCCTGATTCTGCTGAACCTGTCTGAAAGTTTCCGGGTTCTGAATCAACACGAAACAGTAACTACTGATCTTGATTCACTGCTTAGCAAGCACCACGTGCAGATGCTAATCTCACAGATGAGTTTGTGGAGCCCGAGAACAAGCAAGTTCTGATGGCAGTTGTGAAAGAAGCTGGTTTTTAGTCGGTACTCTTGCAAATGTATGCAGGCCATCGTGCCTGAACTGCTGCATCTGATGCATGAGCCGGCTGAGTTTGGGGTGCTAATTGTGCTTCCTGAGCTGGGTTGGCTTTTTGTGTAAAAGCTATGTTCTGGGAAGCAGATGAAAGCTGTTGAACTATTGAGCTGCACTGGTCTGGGGTGACAGATGTACTCGTCAGGTCAGTAAAGAACCTGTTGAGTCAATGCAGCCCTCTGAATTTAGTGTAAAACACATCGGTACTGAAAGACTCATGGCATTAGCTGGCCATCACTTCGTGGTTGAGAGCTCTCTTGGCTGAGGATTCACCAGGCGGGTGTCCTATTAACGCTTGATCTTACTCTTGCCTTTTTTTTGAGATAAGCCAGTAAGCAAGGTTAGGTAACAGAGTTTTAACACAAAGCTTCAATAAAATGCATTTTTATAAATATACTTTCAAGAATATGTATTCCAGGCCATGGTAAACCCCAGCCAGCTTTCCCTGTGGCAAGAAGACTCGAGTTGCCCAGCCTGCATCTCAGTTTGAAACACTGCGAGCTGACAGGTGCGGGGGGGGCAGCTGCACTGCTGACAAAGGCAGCTCCCAGCCCTGGTGCCTGCCGTGTTCGTGTGCCTTGGCTCAGTGCAAGGAACGGCTTTTTAAGACCTTGCTAAGGGCACAAGCAGGGTGATGTACTGCTCATGGCACTGGTAGCCTGCAGGGCAGAGTGTAACTCCGGGTGACAAGCTGCTGTTCTTTTGTGCTAGTCAACTTCTAATTTTCTGGCTGGAAATGCTAGTGAAAGTGAGAAACATTTGTAGTTAATGTGCCATGCCTCCATGCTGCTTTCCAGCGTAAGGAAGAAGTAGTAAACACTTCTGCATCTGCAGTGTTCATTTGCTGTATGTGGATTCTCTGTGCCTCCTGCAACAGGCCTGGCTGCTTGTCTGGCATTTCCCATTGGGTGGAGGAGGTTGAGGAGAGATGGGGGAGTCATTTTTGACCACCAGTCCTGGGTGAAAGCACAGACAGGTTTCCCCGCAGTCTTGTGACTGTAGGCAGCACGCGATAGATCTGAGCGAGGATTCCCTTGTCTCGTTCAAGTTTGGAAATGAATTGTCCTCGTATGCCTGCATGTTCCTAACAGGAAACCACTTCACTGTAAGAAAAATCCTTTCATCAGCGCAGACTGTGCTTAGACTATGCTTCATTCTGCCTCGGGTTAAATTGCTGAAGTTCAGGAAGAGAGTGATGAACTCTTCGATGTGTAAGCTAGCTGGAGAGGTGAACTGGAAAAGTTTGGAGAGCTTTTCAATCTGGGAGCTCTGCGTACTTGACTTTTGGCAGGGCTAACCGGTGCGGCTTCTGCGTAGGCATCAAACTGTTTGAATTGTGCATCTAATGAAGCACTCCGTTAATTATATTCCTCTGGGGAAAACCTTGAGCTTAGAAAACATCAGGTTGAAAGTTTGGTATATGTCTGAGGTGCTTATTTGGGCTTACTTTTTCCTTGGGGAGAAGTTATGAAAGTAATTAACTTCCTAAGTAGGAAGAGCATTTAGGTGTCTGGCACAGCGAGGCAGAGAAATTAGATGTCCTCGCTGGAAGCATTGCAACTCTTCTCAGCCTTTCAGTGCCGGCTGTAAGTAGGCCTCCTGGCCTTGGGGTGCTTCTTAGGTTTCATGAGATCCGGTCTAATCCAGGGACTGAGCCCTTGCCCCTTGTGTCCTGGATGTAGGTGAAGAACTAGTTCCTCTTCCTGACCTGTGCTGAATCTGTACAGCGGTACACAATTTCACTTTGGAGGGATGTTAATCTTGCTGTTTAATGGCATCTCCTGCCCTGCCTTTCTCCTCTCAAACAGTTCAGTGTGTGCTGTGAGTTCCTTTCCTAAAAGTGGATGGCACAATCTCTACAGAGCGGTGCAACCTCATCTCGTTCTAAGCCTTAGCATCATTTGTATCGATCCATGGTTACCCATCTTGGCTCCCTAATAGGCGTCAAGTGGAAAAGATAATATATTTCCCTTGCACTTGAATTCATTTCTCAGTTGGTTCTTTTGGACCAGTTCCAAGATCTGGAACAGAAGATGCTGCTCATCTTCAAGGATGTGGGAAGAATCCGCCTATTCAGGCACCGTGGCTTTGTTTCTTTCCGCTCCCCTCTGCCCTGCTTTGAGTCATAGAGCATGCAGAGGAGGAGAAGTGCTGGAAGAGTTGCCCAGTGGATTTAGTTGTTCAAGACATGTTGAGCTCTGGAGGTGCTGAAGGTGACTGCTGAAAATGGAGTGGAATTCCTTATTCTTTGGTAGTTGGAGTATAGAGGAGGCCTAGGTTCTTCCAGCAGCTGACAATGCTTTTTATGCTCTTCAGCAGCTGAGCCCCAAACCTACTCTAATGCAAGTATTTCTTCAGTGCTTAGGACCCAGCTGTTAGGTGCTCAGTGATCTTGTGTTGATTATTGATATGGTTTGAGGTGCTGTTTTGCCAATTGGTTCTGGTGCCTTTTAATTTGCTGGGGACACCTGTTCCTTAATTATCACCATCCTTCCTCCATCTCTTCTGTTTCAGCTCCTTTTGATGCCTGAGCTAATAACACAATCTGAAAGGAGGCTTGGAGCAGTATGTGCATGTTGAGAGGTGGAGTTTGAGACAAATTCATCACAAACTTGAGAGTAATTTCCGGTCATAGTTGGTCTACCTGGGTTTGCTCTTGGTCCTTAAGCTGCATCTCTTCCGGCTGAAGTTTGTCCTTTGCAGTTCGTGTACTACCCCGGGACTGACTGTGGCAGTTTGTAGAGGGCAGGAGAAGATGGAAGGAATAGGGAGGTTGAGTTCCTGCTTAGAAGAAAGGAACAAGAGCTGGAAAGAGCACGGAAGGCTTGTAACAGATGTGCTCCTGAAAGTGTCACAACAGTTAAGGTTGTTCTAGCTCCTAGTCTTGTCAGACATGTCTGAATGCTGTATTGTGTGTGATTTCAGCACTTCCTCCTAGGAGCCGGAATTATTTCACTAATTGGAATTCTGTATGTGCTTTGTCTCAGTTTTTCTGCTTGCAAAAAAAAAAAACCACCACCACAAAACCTAGTGTCAATGATGGCCTCGGGTCAGAATGTCTTGACCGAGCCGCGCGGGAGACCCGAGGGTTCTTTCCTCTGGTTCCCTTCCTGGATTGACTTGAGTCGTCTGAGAATACTTGTGATGTGAGGAGTTTCCAATTTGCCTTGCAGATGTTCTCAGACAGTCTCGAGAGGTTTCTTGGGGTCGTACTTGTCTTAAAATAGCTTGGTTTCTGTTCTGTTGCTGACTCTGTCGGGGTCGACGGAGACCTGCAGGCTCTGCAGCCTGCCCTTTTGAGTCTTAGTTCTTCCCTTCTGGTGACACCTTTTGTTGGGAACTGCTTTCAGAAGTCATGAAAAAGAGTAATGTGTAAATATTAATGTTGAGTATTTGTCTCTAGAATCCCTTTCAAATTCGGAATGAAACTGCACAAGTGTGCACTGTAGCCCTCTAGATACTGCTTACGTGCTGCTTCTGGACCTGCCGTTGTATTGCCAGCTCGCAGCTGTGGCAGCTGGCAGTCCACCCATGCGTTGCAGGTAGGGCTCTCTTCTGCAGCACCCATCGTGTCTCCTGGCTGCACGTAGCTTCTCTCAGTTCACGTTCAGACCTCAGCCAAGGTCTGTTTTCCTGCAGCAAAGCTTTTTCTCCCCCTGGATGAGGCCGGGCTCTGGGTGCTGCACGGTGCTGCTCCTCCAGGTATGGGCTGACAGCGTGAATGCGTTGTGTGCTGCAGGAGGGTGCTAGAGGAAACTCGTGCAGGAAATGGCAGTCCTGATGTTCCCAGTTCTGATGGATGTGTTTTACAACCCTGCTGAAAGAGGTGCAACAGCTGGGTGCTGCGCTGCTCCCCAGTTTGGGTTGCTGGGACTTGCTAGTGTCTCAGTAGACATCCAAGGGCTGTGAAGAGATTCCTCATCAGTATCCTGAATTTCATTGGATGAAGATCTTATGACTATCGCTGTTTTTTTTTCCTCTTTGCTTTACACAGGCTTTCAGTATCCAAGTCAACAGCTTAACTGTTACATTATAAGCTTGCTGCTGTAAAACATGCAACTTAATGTAGGGAAAACCTGGTTATTCTGTTGTTCAGCCTCAGACACCTCAAAGCTAGCCATGTATGTTAATGCAAGCAGACTGGTCGCAGCTATTGCTATCCAGACCTAAGCTGAGCATGTACCTGGACAAAGAGGCCACTGTTTAATATTAAATGTTCCATAAAACTGCACTGAGAGCTTGTACTGAAACGTGTCAGTAAAGACATGCTGTAGCAGTGATAGCAGGCGGCTGAGAGCCAAGAGGATCCTATGCTCTACTTCTGCCCGAGGCATGTTCTCTGGTACCAAGCAGCCTGCTTGACCCCTTGTATTGCAGCCAACCTAGCTGTAAAATTAAGCAACAAAGAGAGCTCTGTGACAGACGGATATGTCTGGAGGTGAACTTTCAAGGCAAGCTTCCCGTTACTGACAAATTTGTCTTACTAATAACAGTTCTGTTTTTTAACCAGTGTTTTGTTTTTTTGTTGTCCTTCCAGGCAGCATTCACTCTTCTCTTGGGTCCTTTTACCTTCTTCAATGTGCAGAAGACGAAGTATCTTCAAATCGTGACGTCTCTGATGAGATGGATAGGTGAGTCTTGGCAGGCCCCCACCTCTTCACTGTAGGTGGAACCTGAGTCATGCTACTGATGCATCTTTTTGGCAAGATATGCCTGTTTGGAAGCAAGCGCTTCTCAACACAAACCCTTTGAGGAAGATTGTCCAGACCTGATATCCTCGGTGAAACAAAGGAATTTTGTTCTAGGATGAAAATTTTGATTGAAACAAAATATTCTCAGTCAGACACAGTCAGGTACGTGAAGTTTTAACTTGGTTAATGTGAGAGGTAGAAGGGATTTGGAAGAGTCCCCTGTGTCTGGGCGAAGTATGGTAACCACTAGTTACTGTTCCAGCAGCGAAGCGTGCAACAGATCTTGAACAACCTTAGTTCTGATCTGAGAATAAAAAGTACTTCTGTTAGAATTTCTGACCTTAGTTTTATCATGTTTGCTCATGTAAAAATGGCTAAACCAACATATGTTGTCCTCCAAAATCTTACTGCCAAGCACTTCTGAGTAGACAGATAATTCCCTGAAGGGAAATACGACATCAGTGTCGGCAGTGTTGTTGTCGTCCAGAGATCCAGCTGCCTTACATCTGGCTTATATGCTTACATGGACCTAAAAGGCTGAGAGGTGGGAGAGCGTTACAGAGGCTTATGTTGAGGCTTGTCTTGGTTTGCATAACCTACACAAGGTAACTGATATTGGGGGCTAACAGCTTTACAGCACCAGTAGCCTTTTGGCAGGGTAAAAGTCTGAGTCATGGGCACAAACCGTCTCAGCACACAGTTTTCTGCTTATACTGATCGCTGACCTGGGTTAGGAAGCAAAGTTGATTCTCAGGCTGTTTCCCACCACACACTCATTTGACTTCACTTCAGCTGGGGGATAATATTCCTCTTCTATGAGTTCAGAGGCCTACAGTCCTGTTTGGAAGTGGCTGGCAGTCACTGCAGCGGCATAGAGAGCCCGTTCCAGTGAATATCTGAGATGGGGTTAAGCAGTCACCACCCAGGAGGATGAGGTTGGGTCTTAAGCCCTCAAGTCTCAGATGCTGAACAGCTTGAGTTAACAAATGCTGATCTCACATGGTGTGAAAATCCCAAATGTCCATTTTTCTTCCCTTTATTGTCTGAGCACATGAAAGGTTTGAAAGCCCCTATGTCCTCCAGAGAGAGGGGTTATCTCATTAAGGGGGTATTAAAGGAAGTTTTCAAAGAAGTGTAATCTCTTCAGCACGGTGGCCTGTTTCCAATCACTCAGCCTCCTCTTTCCCGGTACAGCCATCAGTCAGACTTCATCCTGTCTCTGTGACAACCTGATGCCTGTCTGCTCTGCCACTGCGTTCCCTTTAGCTAGCTGCCTCCAGTAGGAGGATTGCTAAACCTTGGCATAAATGCAGAGCTGCCTCTTTTCTATTGCTTGGAGAGGGACAAAAGCAATGTTTAGAGAAGTGTAGGAGAAATTCATGCTTTAGCCTGATTGATTCCTGCGTCAGCATGCTGGAGAACAGCTGCCCCAGATAATGATATTTAATGACCCTGACAGCACCTCAGTGGCTACTTAGAGCAACGGATTCCGTATGTGTACAATGAGGGATAGATTTATTAGGAAAGACGATTTATCAAGCAGTCATGTGATGCAGGGAACAGAAAAGCTCTTGTTGCAGACTCTGGGATGAGTCCCATGCTGTTTAGATTTATCAAGCTGGCTTCTCCTATGTCCTCACATCACCTGCTGCATCACCACCTCCTCTAAGAGCTGGGCTGTGACTTAAACAGAGATTGGTCTTTTGTTGGCTCTCAGTGAGCTTAGATCCTAAAGAATGGCCTTGTCTGGTGCTTTGTGGTCTCTTGAACTTGTCCTGCCTGAATGCTGATGGGCCAGACGTGGATTCCTGTTCAGGCATAACCTGAGCCTTCCCTTTGACTTCCTCTGCTTGTGTTTAGCCACGTGATGCTAAAGGTGCTTCTTCAGAGCAGCCCTCTGACCAGTAGTGCTGAGTGCTGGAGCTGCCAGACGAGCTGTTTGTTTTGCTGGGTAAGAGCTGCTCCATGGGCAGTGCCTGCTGTACACCCACCCTCTTCCCCAGCCCAGTGAGAAGCCCTTGGATTTTGCAGCAGCTGATGTAAGGCTGCACTGCCTCAGGTGTACTGGCGATTAAGATGACAGTGGCTGAGAGGATAGTTCTTGGCAGCAGGGAGGGCTTGCTGTGCGTGAAGGTCATTTCTGCCTGTGTTTGTAACGGTGTCAGTGCTGCCTTTGAAAGTTGCCTTCCCTCTTTCCCCTGATCTAAGTGATAATCAAATGTCACCAGCCTCTTTCCAGAGCCTCGTGCTCACTGCAGGCAGCACACCAGCTAACAGCCTGCAGCAGTCTCTCTCTCTACACCTCATGGACAGGAAAGATTTCACTCTGAAAAAATTTGGTCTTAACCACTGGAACCTGAACTGGAAAGAAAAAAATAGGCCAGTTTGAAGACTGTGGAGCTGCAGCAGGGATCTGCCCTACATCTGGCAGTTTCTCATCCCAGGATAAGGCACTAGCCAGAACAGGCACCTCTGAAGCCTCTATAAAGAGAAGGTTGAAGGAGGAGCTTTGCAAACCCAAGTGCTCTACCACTAGAGAGCCCAGATGGACTCCTGTTGTTTGGGCCTGCTGAACACAGCTCATCTGGAAACAAGGCTGGCACAGCAAGGTTTTTCCTGTCAGAACTGATAGGAGCACAGAGGGTGGATCTGCTTCCCCAGCTGGACTGGGGCAGGCGGAGGGCTTCCAGAGGTGTGGAGCTGCTGGCAGCCTTCAGAAGAGTAACAGCTCACACGCTGGCTCCAAAACCAGCTACTGCCTCATGTAAGGTGGTTAAATTTAGTGTGGTACTCAGAGCTTGAACAGCCAACCTTCTCAGTTCTTAAAGATCTTGCTTTTCTTTGGACATGGCCAATGTGTAGTTGTTTGCCTACACCAAGCTTTCATCATGTTTCCAGCAGTAAAAGCTTTTGCCAGCCCTCCCCTTCTGCCTGAGCTGCCTTGGGGGAGACCTCAGCAATTTGAGCACAGGTGTGGGAGGAACCAGCCTGCTGTGCACAAAGGGCTGGTCAGGAAAGTCACGGCTTTAAATTCTGGTAATGATGCTTAAGGTGAAGCTTGGAATCTTAGTTAGGGACGAAACCTTGTTGGCTCACTTGGTTCTTGAGCAGAGACGCCAAGAGCACGCAGAGGGCCTAGGCTGGATGACCAAGTATGTCAGCAGTGTGAATAGTCTCCTTGCAATGGGGAAGATTCCTTCCCCAAACTGTAACTTTCTCCTTCCTCCTTTTCAGGTGCCTTCCACCTTTCAACCTTGGGAATGCGTGGAGTTGTTAGCCCAAGTCCTTTGTCAGCTCTGGAGCCTGTTCCCAGGTCTCTTGGTACAGAGGTCATCTGCGGAAGGCTGACCCAACTAAGCTGTCAGGATGTTGGTATTTTCAACTTCACTGGTTAGAATTCAGGCTTTTTTCCTTCCTGAGGGCTTAAATCTGTGGTGGTGATGAACTGCTCCCTCAAGAGACTCTATCTTGCTATTTTTTCCTCTGTCTTCCCTTCAGTCGTGGTCTAGTAGGCAGTGTTTGCTGTTTGCTTCAGGAGTTCACCCCTCAGCGAACAGAGCGGGAAGAAGTGAGCTCGGAAGGTCTCAAAGCAGCAGGGGCACAGCCCTACCTCTTTGTTACTGGGTAATAACTCCTAGCAGCCTCATAGGAAGGGATGTGGATTAAGAAAGATAACAAAAGGGGAGGTAACAAAGGGCTTGGTGGAGCTCAGCAGCAAACACCGGGCTACTGTGTATTAAGCAGCTAACTCAATTAATGGCAGCCTGTTACAGGGTGAGACGCCCAGCTCTCTAGGTGGGGACTGTTGACTTTAAAGATACTGGTAGCATGATTATTGCTGCTGTTGTTGGATGGTCTCTGGCAAATGTTCCCAGACAGTTCCCATGTGGGACGTTTGCTCTATGTGCTGCTCTTGATGCTGTACTGTAGATATTAAAAAGTATTGTATTTTAATAAAGAGACATTCTATAGGGGAATAAACTGGGATTGGTTGCTGCGGGCTCAGTCCTCTCTCCCTGTAGTACAGTTGGACCTGATCGCATTCGTTCTAGGAACTGTAGCCCTCAAGTCAGATTACTCCCATCCTTGTCCGAGCAATGATCTCAGTTTTGTCCAGAAATCAAATCTCCTCCCCTAGTGCTTTGCTCTGGCCAGTAAGGTGGAGGGAAGAAGTACAAGAGCAGCCATGAAGCATGCATTAAGTGTTTTCCTCCCTCCCCCTGCAGGGTATTTGGTAGAAGTCTCCCAGGGAGGAAATGAGGAAAGAGCTCTCCCAAGGCATTCTGGTGAGCTGACTTCCCTGTCTGATCATTCCTTCGATACTTCTACTTTCTCCACCGGAATCCTGTGCTTTTCAGGACTCCTCAGCACTTCTTTGCAGAGAACTGGTCTCAGACCATTACGCTTTGTGAGCAGTTCTCAGCTGTGCTGTCACTGCCATCCTTAGCAGACTTAACTAGCCGTGCACAAGTTGATTCAGTACAGAAACCCGGAGTCTCTCTGCTATGTGCCTTCAGCTGCAGAGCTGGAAACTGGGAATTATGGCAGAGGCTGATGTAGGATGGGGGTGGCAGTTACCTGAAGCCTTGCTTGCAGTCTCCTGCAGGGAGATTATCCTGCCAGTGTCCACAGCCTTCAAGGTGGCCTCTTCTCTGCATCCGAAGTGGAGCTTTCTGCAACAGCTGAATGGGGAACCCATTACATCTCTGCCTCTTTCATAGAACAAAGCACACAGGAGTGTCAAGGAAGAGGAAACTGAGCTGTAAATCAGGACACTGTTGCACGTTTGGTTGGCTTAGGGATTGTGACATGAAGTAAATTTGAAGAAACTTGTTCTCGTATCCTTTTTGGAACAGAGAAAGCTGCTGCCAGAGCCCAGGGTAAATAATTCACTAAGAAGTGAATATATTTATGAAGAGTTAGTTAAAAGGCAGTGCTTCTGTCATGCTTGCTCTCGGTCTTGTCAGTTGAGGAGCTCATTTCAGTGGTGTTTGTGGGGGGCGGTGGGGTGAAGCAGTGCTGGTATAAGTGAAAGAGCCTTGTTAGCTTCAGATGTAGATGGAGAGTGACGGGCGGTGCTGGACGGGACCACTGACATCCCGCATGAGGAGCCAGTGACGTTCCTGAAAAGAGGCCTTTATCCAGGCAGCAGGAGATGAACTGATGGGTCTGAGCTGGAAATGTAAGGACATATTCGTCCCTAGTGCTGCAGAAGCATCTGGGTGGTGGTGCCCATGCGGATTATCAGGGTATGTTAGTGGCACACAAAGTTGCTCTCCGCTGCTCAAAGTGTGAAGAATGTGCTTTTGGAGCCAAATGATAAAAACTTTGCTGGGTTGGCACAAGGCAAGATGGAGTGTGTGGATAAGGCTGTGGGGTATCTGGATTTCATGGAATGTGGTGTTCTTGCTCCCATTGCCTTTCAAAGGAAGCATGCAAATGTAAGTTAGATTTGTGGTGACACTAAAGTATATGCTACTCCTTTCTCATAGAAAAGTAAATTCTCATATAGAGAGAGAGAAGAGACTGTCAAAGCTAATAGTTAAGCCAAGTCAACAGCAGAGCTCAGAACAGAGTCGTTGATGCAGAGGCTTTATGGTGCTGCTGCTAAAGGTGATCAGAGGAGAGAGGACAATAAACTACAGGGTATTTTTCCATCAGAAGCAAGCAAAACTCCTTGGCTGCTTTTCCCTTCCCATATGTTGAGATAAAACATCTGTGATAAACACCAGAGTACAGAGCAGTTTTTCTCCCTGTGAACTGTTACTGGTGTGCAGACGTCTGGATCTTGGCTGGTAGGTGCTGAGAGGGGACAGCTCCACCAGGCTCACAGCGGTTGAGGTCGTGGTGGGGGAGGCTGCTTGTAAATCTTGCTTAGAGCATTTGAATGCTGCCCCAGGCAGCAAAGAAAAGGGGAGAGGTGATGTCTTCAGGGCAAAGAGGCCTTGCTGAAACACTTTTGCCAGACAAAAAGTCCTGGTGGTGCTTTTTAATAAACTTTTTTCCTTTGTGAATAGAAAGAGCTCTGCCTGGCTCAAGGCCAGGGCAGCAGTAAGCTCCTGAGATGGTTGCAGCAGGAATAACCACTGCCTGGTGGTGTAGGTGAGATGGCAGGGCAAGCCCCAAGGTATCTGAGACTTGGTGGTCAGAAATTGAAGCACCTTCTTCTTACCTTTTGGTAAGCTGCATCACACTTCTGTGATCTTAATGTGATCACATATGGCTATGCCTCCCCTGCTGTATGAGCAGCAGTCCCTTGCCATGTGGACTGTGCCTTAGGCTTTGCAGCAGGGAGGTAAAGTTGTCCCTGCTGTCCATTAGAGGAAGGAACTGCACTGTCCCACAACTTTGGCTCATACCTTTCTTGTGGGAAGTAATTTCCCTCTTCTTTCTGACATTTCTCTCTAGAGAATTGCTGTCTTCAGTGAACAGATCCATCTTGTTTCCCCACAGTCTCTGCACTCATAAATCCTTCATCTTCTTGGAGACTGAGGCTCAGTCATTGCCAAGTCTGATCCTTAGCTGCTCCAGCTCCCACATCTGAGGGAGCAAATCTGGTTTTCGTATTCTCTTTACCATCGTTTCACATAGAAACCTCCTCTGAAGGCTGGAGAAATTTATCAGTTGGTGCTCCAGTGTTTACAAAGAGCTGGAGGTCATAAACGAGTGAATGGATACAGCTTCTGCAGGAGAAATCAGATAACTGACTTCTGAATTTAAGAATCAGCTTCTTAACTTCAAGATGCTTTGTTTTGCTTGCAAGGTGAACTTCATCCATGCTTTAATACTTCAAATGCCAGAGCATCCGTAATGTCTGGCAGTGCCAGTGGGCTCTTACACTTGCCTGCGACAGTGGTAGAAGGCAGCTGGCTCTGAGGTGGGAGATCAAAGAACAATATCCTGGGAAGGTGTCAGTGCAAAGTGGCCAGCACAAGTGTTAGCTAGGGATGCAGAAGGTGCAGCCATCCTGATGTGATGCTGTGCTGTTCAGCATGTACAGGGCAGATGCTCTTGCTTGTACGCCGCCTCTCCTGGATTCTGTCTGATGTTAAATTAAATGAGGTCTATTCCGTGCCTCTAGTGGTCTCTTCCTTCGGCATGGTGAAGGTTCAAGACCAAGGCTAAGATGGAGAGCAAACTTCTTAATTCCCTTCAGGTTCTTTGAAAGAGAATGAGCCTTGGAAGCTGAGGAAAATGTCCTCTTGGAATCCATCATCCCACCAAATGCATGAAAAGGGAAGCAAGTGGCGCGCATTGTGAGAGGGCGATTCGTTATCATTATTTCCTGGCATATTGATTCTCCGCTTGGACAGGAAGGCTCTGTCACGCCGTCAGCTGGCGGTGACGGATGGCTCCGCCGCAAAGCGTGACGCCGCGCCTGCTCCAACAAATGGCCCTGGTGGTTGGGGAGCAGCGAGGCGTGGGCAGCTCTGCGGGCAGCACGGCATCTCCAGCCCTGGGGGGGTGGCAGGTGATGGTCTTGCTGGGCTTCCGTCGTGGAAGGAGTAGGAACGGTGCTGGAGAGCGTGAGACTTATGCTGTGGTGAACGGGTGTGTGAGATCATTCTTCTCTTAGCATCCAGCTAGCTGTCACGTAACCTTTGTTCTGATGTTTGTTTCTTCCAGTAACTCTTCCGGTCGCGCATGGTTTATAGCTGATTGCCTCTGTGCTTCCTAGATCCGCTAAGCACATCCCTGTTTTAACTGGAACTATGGTGTTTTGAAGGTTGAAGTTCCCTGTTGAGCCTGGGAGGTGACATCTGCCTTTGGTCTTTCTTCCTGGGATCGCAGAGGTATCCAGTGCCATGGTTCTGCAAAACCACGCTTCTGAGATTGCTTCCCCCTTGCCAAGCCACCTCCTCCCAAATTACATGAGCACATCTCTCTCGTTGATGTTTCTCAGTATGGCTCAGTCTGGATCTTCTCTGTTATTTTTTGCATGCTGATAGAGAGACAGAGGCGGGCCACCAGGTGAACATCTCAGAAGTATGGTGTTCTGCCAGGGATGGAGGAGAGTTAAGCCAGAAACTCATTCTGAGCAATGTTTCTTCCAGGAACCTACCATGGTGGATGAGAGAGAAGTGTCATCCTTGGACTTCTTACTACGACAGCCTTTCTGCAGAGAGATGAAGCTCGTGTATGAGACAGCATTCACCATTTGCAAAGGTGTTTGCTCTGACTCTGCAAAACAATCCTTAAACTTAGAATGGCTAGGTTATCGTCACTGCTTCTCTGTGCAGCTCTGTTATGCTTCTGTAAAAGCTCACAAAAACTCTGTATTTCTAATATCCCCAGGCTCCCATATTTTCCCTAAGTACTGGTATCTGGATGCGTTCTCATCCATATTCATCCTTCCTCCACCTGCAAGAGCCGTAGCATAGCTGCTCTATCTCTGAATCATCTCCTGAGTCAAGCAGGAGCTGTCTGCCAGGTCTGCCCTGTCTGAGAGGAGGAGACAGTATTTGCTCCTTGGAGAGCAAGAGGAGGGGGCTGCAGGCCGGGCAGTGGTGATGGCACGCGTCACAAGTTTTGCCTTTTTGCAGGCCGTCTTTTTTTTTTTTTTTCCCCCCACACATCCTCATTTACATCCTTCAGATAAAAAGGTGCTCAAACCTCGAGGGGAGGGCAGAGGAGACGAGCAGAAGTGTGCTCTGTGCCTGGCTGGCTGCTGAGCCTGGCTGTGGTGTGTGGGTTTGGAGTGCGTCTAACGCTTTGAAAACCGGGACAGACAAAGCCCTCAATTGCTTGTTAAGGACTTGTTTTACACCATTATTATTATATTTATTTTTTACAAGGCTTTCATGTAACCTGCTAACAATCCATCGTCACCTTCTTGTCTTTGCTGTTGGTCGTGAGGTCTGAAGGGCTCCTGTCCCTGCGGCGTTTTGCTTAAATGATTTGTGCTACGTGTACAGGGTAGATTGAAGCTTTCATGATGACCCGGTACCTGACTTAGCAAGGGTTCTTTCTGGTGAAGCACCACTGTTGGACAGTTCCTGTGGCAACCGCGGGTGACTGAAAATAGCGTGGTGTGGCTGCCTTCAGCCCTCCCTCCCAGGTGGAGGAGGAGGTGAGCAGGAGCTGTGTGCGCCTGCAGGGTCCTGTGCTGCCTCTTGTCTGCTCAAAGCTGCCTGTCAGTCAGAGTCTGTCATCTTCGCTTCATCTTGATTTATCATCCAGCATAACTAGGTTTCAGAGTTTCATTTTGGGCTTGCATCCTCCGAGGGACAGGCAGATAAATCTGGCATGCAAATGGTTTAACTCTCTGGTTGCAGGAGCAAGGCGAGAGGCTTCACCTGCTGCTGGGAGCGAGGCAGCGCCGCTGTCAGGGCTGGAGGTGGGCAGCACTGCCTCCCTCCAGGATAACACCTGCAGAGCCCCAGCGGGAGGCAGGGGAGCACAGCTTGCCTTCTTGGGAACTGTGCTGGCGTAGATCATCGTATTGGCCTGTCACTCTTCATAACTTCAATTTCTGATAGGTTCAATTTCTGAAAAGTATTTAAGGGGGAAAAAAAAACAACAAAGGCGGTGTTAATTCTAGCTTCTTAGGCCATATACTCGTATCCATCATTCCAGGAATCCACTGGAACCCTGATCTGTCATAGCTGCCTACTGGAAAAACACACACTGGGGCAGAGGAGGAGCTGTGGGTCCCTGAAAAGAGGCTGAGCATGGGGTGTGAGCCTGCAGCTTCCTGAACTAGTCCTGTTAGCGCTGGTGTGGAAAGAGGCGGTTTGAGCCAATGGTGAGAGTGAGCTGGGAGATGGAAGTGGGTCAGCTGTCACTCCTGGCTGAGCAGAGCAGGTAGGTGCTCATGGTCTCGTGTGCGGGGAAGAGGTGCAGGACTTGTGCAGTTCCAGCTGGCGAGACGCAGGAGCAGTGCGGGGCTTCAGAGCCTGACCACATCTCCTGCAGGAGGGAAAGGAGCGCTCAGCACGTGCCCAGTTCTGCCCAGCCTGCTTTGCCTTGTTCTGCACAGCACCCTGTCTTGTAGCCTGTGTGACCCTGGGGAGCACAGCCAGGGCCATGTCACTGGGAGCGTATCGCCCTGAGGCTGCCTGGCTCCGGCTGATTTGGCTGGCAAACATCTCTGTGTGGGGAAGCATGGGAGGACGCAGTAACCACACCTGTTCTCACCGGGCTCTTCGCTTGCTGGCTTGAGCGGAGGCAGTGGGAGCTGCACACATCCAGAGCGATGGATTGCTCTTTTCCATAGCCCCCTGTAGCTGGATTTGGGGAAGTGAATAGTGCCCAGCACTCCCAAGAGGGCCGGCTCTCAGTGCCACGGAGAAATAGATTTGCTGTCATCTCCAGCCCAGTGTTTTCAGAGAGCTGTTAGACTTGTCCTGTCCCTGGCAAGCAGTTGGAAGTGAATGGTTTCCCGAGGCAGAGGCAGTAGGAGATGGAATGCAGAGTGCGGCTCGGCAAGCGCTGAGCGTGAAGCTGCTGTTAGAAGGACGAGGAAGGAATGCAGTGAGAGGAGAAGCTGAGTTCTGCGGAGCACTGAGAGTGTGCGGGAGAGGACGGTGCGCATTATGGTCAGCCTGGTGTTGCTGGGGATGAAACAGGAGCCTGTTCTGGAACTGCTGCTTCTGTTCCCATGCCTGGCGAGCCTCCCTGCCCATGTCAGGCAGAGCAGCCCTGTGTCCTCGCCACCTCCCTGCGCACCCTGCCCGGCTCCCGGTGCTGCTTCCCGGGGGCTTGGCCATGGGTCTGTCTGCTGCTCTGTTTAATTTCTCTGTATTTTTATTTATGGCATTCAAAGTCATGCATAATACGAGTGTCAGCGTTTTTTGGTTTTTTTCATTACCTGATAATTCATGGCTGTGCTCTGATGCCTCAGAGCAGTGCAGGAGACATCTCTGTGCCAGCCATGATGACCCATTCATTGCCAGCATCAGGCTGTAAATTTTCCTGTTTTCTACCCTGCCAGGCAGGTTTTTTTCCCCTGCTCCTTATTAACTCCAGCTGATGATCATCCTTCCCAGGTCGACATGATTTTTGTGATGCTGGAATTAGTTTTCTGCTGTTTTTATGTGCCATGCTAGGAATAATAGTCTAGCAGTAACCACTTCTGGCTCAAATTTCCACCAGCAGAGTAAATAGGGGTATTAGCCCAGTCTCCTCAATTCATTTTTGTCCGTGGCACGTCACTGTGTGATCAGCTTTGTGAAACGTTGTTCGGCTATTCTCTGACATGAGTGAAGGATAGGCGAGCAGACTTTGTGCCTAGAAGTGATGAATTTTAATAGCAGTCTTTTGGTGCTGTCTTAGTCCCTTCCAGACTGGCTCCTCCACCCTGGGATTAACTACAGACAGCCTGGAAGTGGCTGGCTAGTTCTTGCTCTGTCGTGCTTGACAGATCGCAGGGACAGGAAGGCTCTGTAGCACCTGCTGCTCCCTTGCACCTGCTTGTGTACATAGCTGAGGCCTTGGAAATATTAGTCCAGTTGCAAATGTGTAGGAGTATTACTGGAATTGACTCTGCAGCTGGGCTTAATTGTTTCTTCCTTTAGAGGTCAAAGCTCAAACATCTCTAGCTCGCTTCTAAACAATGTTTAGGCAAGGTGTGTGGCAGAAGCATCCATGGACTGAGACCCTTGAGGAAGATGGTGATGGTCTTGGCCGTGTTGGTATAATGCTCCTGAAGGACCCAGAGCAATCAGTTGCAAACAGAGGTGGGAGAGTGAGTACCTGGGGAGGGAGCTGCCTGCCAAAGACAGTCCTGAGCCTGTTGCCCGATGTTCTGACTAGCGCTGACAGCAAATGCTGATAAAGGCAAGATGTGCAGGAGTTAGATGCAACATGTTCTCCAGAGATAAGGGGATGCTCCTGTGGAGCAGGAGAGCTGGTGCCAGGACTGCCAGTGCCGGTGGGAGGAGGGCTGTGGGGAGCGTGGGCCTGGCTTGACCTGAAGTGTTCTCTTTCTCCAGCTTTCATCCTCATGATAATTCTGGCCCTCATCCGCATCAGCAGAGGCCAAGCGGAAGGTCACCCGTCCATGGCCCAGCTGTCGGGCATCCGCAATCTCTTTGGGGTATGCGTCTACTCCTTCATGTGCCAGCACTCCCTGCCATCCCTCATCACACCCATCTCGAAGAAGAGGCACGTCAACAAGCTTGTGCTGCTCGATTACATCCTGATACTGGCTTTCTACAGCCTCCTGTCCTTCACCGCCATTTACTGCTTTCGCAATGACACTCTCATGGACATGTACACGCTCAACTTCACCAACTGTGAGATCATCAACGTTGCCTTCATTCGCTACTTCTTGGGCCTCTTCCCAGTCTTCACCATCAGCACCAACTTCCCCATCATCGCAGTGACCCTGCGCAACAACTGGAAGACCCTTTTCCACAGAGAAGGGGGGACCTACCCATGGCTGGTGGATAGGATTGTCTTTCCTGCCATCACGCTGGTTCCCCCGGTGCTGGTGGCTTTCTGCACCCACGACCTGGAGTCCTTGGTGGGGATCACGGGAGCCTATGCTGGGAATGGGATCCAGTATCTCATCCCAGCTTTTCTCGCGTACTGCAGTCGTAAGGACACTCAGCTGGTCTTTGGCAGCGGGACAGTTAACAAGCACCTCTCCCCTTTCCGGCACAGCTTCTGGATCGTGTTTGTACTCATATGGGGCTTTTCTTGCTTTGTGTTTGTGACTGCAAACATTGTCCTGAGTGAGTCAAAATTCTGATGTGGGGGTAAGTGGCGTGCTCCCTCGGGGACTTCTGCCCTCACCAGGACTTGGTGGGGGGGAAAGCAGCACGAAGGGAAGCCTCCAGGCCATCAGCTTGGTGGTGCAGGCTGGACCTGGACACAAACTTTCTTCACTCCAGCTTGAGTGTGGATGGAGTGGGCTCAGCCTCGTCATCCTGGTTCTCAGACTCACTATCCAAAGCCATGGGGCTGAGCTGCGGGCGGCCTGCACGACGAGCCGGTGTCCAGCCATTTCTGCCTTCAGCTCTGTTTGAGCATCACTCTGTTCTTATGCTGACTCTCTTCTGATGCTGCAGGTTTCAGTACGGAGAGAGCAGACAGCCTTGGCTGCTCATTACAGTAACCAGCTCCATGTTCTTTCTCCCCCAGGTAGGGACTTGCTGTGCACAGAGTCCAGCAGGAGTTTGGGGGCAAGGAGTCTCTTCGTCTGCTGAGAGCCCCCCGAAGCAACCTCCTGTGCCAGTTCAGGGAGGAAGGGAGAGTTTGGTGTGGGAATAGCCCTGGCTCTGAAGGCTTTGTGCTCTGTTACACTTGTTTTTATTTTTTTCTAGAGACATTAACCTGTTTGTGCTCTGGGGAAGGACTGCTTGCTTGTCAGAGCTGGATTTCTCCAAGCCAGGGGCTTATGTTCACACCTCTCATCCTGTTCTCCTTTTTCTCTGGCAGCCCCAACCTCATGGAGGAGCACAGGGGATATAGCTCTTCCTCCTGGTAAGGAGAATGCAGCCTTGCCTCCCTTGCCTCCTGCATGCTGCTCAGTGACTTCAGCTGGCAGAGCCCTCTTCCATTTCGTACAGGGCTGATGTGACAGACCAGACCCCAGCTGCAGCGGTCAGGGTTTGTGTGGGCTGGGAAAAGGTGCTAATTACCCTCTCCTGACTCGTGTTAGGCCTGCAAGAGCTCTGGCTGTGCAGGCTGATGCATTTCCAGCCTCCTGTGCTGGGTAATTAGCCTTGAAACAAGGTGGGTGTTAACTCAAAGGAATGGGCTGGTGCCAGCAGGAGAAGGCCGTGCCACGGCTCGGCTGTGCCTGCCTCTGTGCAGGAGCTGAGCTCCCAGGCGTTACAGGGGACAGAACACTGGAACTGGTCCTGGATCCCCCCCCGCTCTGCACAGGTGTGAGGTGGCATTCTGCTGGTCCTGCTCGGCTTAGCTGAGTTAGCTGAGCTCCCAGGCATTTCTCTGCACGTGTTGGGCTGCCTGCTCCGTTAGCCAGCCGGCGCTGCAGGTAACAGTTGCTGCTTTTGAGGCTCCTGTTGGTCACTACCACTGCACAGCGACAGACGGCCCCATTCCAATATTCTGAGCCCTTAGGCAAAGATTGCGTGGGTTTTTTAACAAAAGCAAGAACTTCAAAAGTTTTCACCTGAAAGATTTTAAACCCTTTTCCCCCCTGCCCTCATTAAGACAGGTTCAAAGCCAGGTGCATGTCACTTCTGTTCTATCCTCTTGCCCTCTGCACTTGCTGCAGTATTAAGTGTTACTGTTAGCTAAAGCAAGCTTTGAACTGCAGCTCTTTTTAATCAAGCTCCATTTTCAAGTAGGTCTTCCTCGTTTCCATATGACCTGAAGTGCTCCTCCTGGGGGACTGTGCAAGTACCTGGAGCTGGATAAAAAAAAAACACTTGATGGTTTCTGAAGTAAAGCCCTCCACCTCTCCAGCCTGAGCGCTGTGCCTGCGTCCTTGCCACGCTGCCGGGAGGGGATGCAGGGGCCTGTTTCCTTGGGCTCCAGCTCCATCCTGAGCAGGCATTGGCAGCCCTTGCTAGTGAATTTAAACATCCCCAAATGCTCTAGGGGAGCTGATGTGGTATCTTCAGTGCCAGATGACAAGTTGCTTTGCAGGTGGCTGGTGTCTCGTTTAGGAAGAGTGACAGTAGTTTGGAGCATAAATTCAGCGGGCAGTTGAGCTGGGGGTGTTCTGTGAGGAGTGGGGCAGGCGGCTGCTCCTCCCCTGCCTGCACTCCCAGCCCCTGCTCGGCTGCCAGGAGTGGGGGGATGCCAGGTGCTGTGCTGGGCTGTGCTGCTGCCCTGTCCTTGTGCAGCAGCTGGGAGCAGGGCAGAGCCAGAGGAGGAATTTGATGCTAATGAAACCAGCCTTGGGAAGGCTGGAAGGGCTGCAGGGGCTGCTGCTCTGTACGAGTGCACAGGTGTGGCTTTATGGAGGGGGCCCATGGATTTCCTGTGTTGCTGCCTGCCCTCAGCTGTCCCCTCCCCCCCCCCTTCTGCAAGGCACTCTGCTCAGCCTCATCCCTTCAAGTGCTGATTTCAATTTCTTGCTACCACATTTCATTGCCAGCCGGAGAATGGGTCTGTCATCTGTTGCCAACGTTACTTTGCCTCTGCGTGTCCTCCCTTCTCCGCTCAGGGCTGCCCTTGGCCTCCCCTTCCCTTCACCTCCCTGTGCTTGCTGAGGCACTGGGACTGCCCAGTGCTGCACAACGCGGCCCCCCCCCCCCAAGGCACAGCGTCCTTGGTACCTTGCCACTCCTGCCCCCGGGGGTAACTGCTGCCTTTGGAAGCAGAACTGCTCCTGGGAGGCGCTGGCAGTGGGAGCTGCGCTGCTTCACCTTGGTGCCGCTCTTGGGCCCCGCTGTGAGCTCCGCCTCTTCCAAGCACTGGGCTGTCTCCTTTGCTGCTCTGGCACATGAGGCTGTGCCTTGGTGCGGGCAGTGGCTGTGGGCTGTGCTGGGCCGTCCTGGGCCCTTCCAGGAGCTCTGGTCCCAGAGGGGCATGGGAGTTTTCTGAAATAACTGACCCAGAATTGCCAGACAGCTGCTGTCCTGGTGCAGCAGCAAAACAAATCTGTCCAAGGAATGGGGGTGACCAAGGGGAGGAAGGTGGTGCTGGTGAGATTGTTTGTCGTATGCAAGGCCTTAAAAGTGACGGGAGGGAATGGAAGGGAGCTCAGCAGAGCGGGGGATGCCCGCCCCCTCCTCTCACCGAGCAGCAGCGCCGTTGTTGTTTGGCTGTTACATTTCATTATCACAGGTTCTCACATGGTGCTTGTCCTGAATGTGATCAGTTTTCAATAAAAAGGGATTAAAACCAAGGAGCTGCCCCGGCGCGACTGGTTCTGCCTGCCCCGTTCCCTGCGCCTCGTCCTGCAGGGCTGCACGGGGCAGAGGGCAGCGCTCGGTGCTGCTGCTCCGCCACGGGAACGTCTGCACCTTCCCCTTCTCAATTATAGCTCCTCACACTTAAAACCAAACAAATTGAATCGCTCCGCTGCCTCGGGCTGCAAAAGCAGTTTCTGCCAACAAATTTATTATTGCCGTAAAGCGCGGCTTGATTTATGTTAAAATATTAAAACGGCTCTTTATGGTGGAAATAAACGCTTTCCCTGCGATTCTCTCCGAGGACCTCCCAGGCTGCGGAGGATCCGGGGGCTGGGGCACTAAATCTGGGAGCAAAGCGGCATCGGGGATGGGTTCGGTCTTTGGTGACGCTTTGCACAGCGCTGGCCGCAGCAGGGGACAGGGAAAGCACCGTGCCGGGAGGCCGAGGCGCTGCGCTGCCACGCGGGGCTCCGAGGGTTTGGGGCAGCCCCCACCCCCGCCCGCCCGCTGTTCCCACCGGATCCCACTGAGCTTCGGTGGCACACGCTCGGCCCGAGGGGAGGGCTGGGCTGAAAGGTGTGGGGCGATGGGAGGGCGGCTGTGGGGCGGCCGAATGGCAGTGATGGATTGCAGCGTTCCGCCCGCAGGAAAGAACGGCGCTCAGAAGCCGCTGAGCACTAAAACACCCAACCTGTGTGCACAGCCAACCTCAGCGCGGCTCCGCTCCCGCCTGCACCCACATCAGCGCTGCAGCCACAGGGAATGGGAAAATAACGAGCTGCCTTTCCCCATCCCAGTTAGCGTATCAATCAGAACTGCGGAGCCTGGGGCCGAGCCCACCCCACGGGCACCCATCCCCAGTGCCGCCCACTGTCTCCTCGTCCCTCGCTGCCCTCCACCTCCCGCAGTGAAGTCCTTCAATAAAATATGAGGCAAATGCATTTGGCCTCTGCTGAGTCACCGGGGATATAACTAATTAATTGAAAACGTGGGCTGGAGATGGTTTTTCTCCCCTTTTTCTGCTCCGTTTTGTCCTTACAGCCCCCAAACCTAGCTTGGCCTTGGGCAGGCTGCTGGGCCTGGACAGTTACCACACACATGCTGGCGTCTTTGGGCCAGAAAGCCGCAACTTGGGGAAAACCTCCCAGGGCACCACCAGGGGCCAGCCTGTCCCCATGGGGCACCTGCTGGCCAGAGCTGCCCCTTGCAGAGCGGTGACAGCCCGGCACGCTCCCCATACCTCCATCCAGCAGCATGGGTTCGTTTGTCCATCCCTTCCACTCTCCATTGCCACTGTCCTCCCTCGCCAAGAGGCCCTCGGAGGGGCTGCCAAAGCAATTAAGTGACAATTGCGATGATAAATAAGTCACAGGAATTAAAGCGCTGGCACGTGATGGCAGCCAGGCTGGGGGCGGATGGAGGGACACTGGCTGGATTTAACCCTGGCCAGATGGATGGATGGACAGATGGATGGACGGACAGGCACTGCCAGCGCATTTGTCCTTGGGCAGCGAGTGCCCAGCTCTCCCCAGGGCTTTGCTGCTGTCCCCATGGTGCAATTGTGCCAGCCCAGCTCAAACAGCCCAGTGTCTGCCTTTAGCTGGGACAAGAAAGGGAGCAGGAGCCCGGGGGAGCTGAGGGCAATGGCACAGCAAGATGGGCTGAAGCCAGCAGGCTGCAGCTGAGTTCAGTCCATTTCCCCCAAATCCTGCACTGCAGCTGCTCTCCCAGCCTGCGCCCAGCTCATCACACCGGGGCCAGCCAGGCACAGGGACGTGAGTGGAGACTGGGCTCAGGACCGTGTGACCGAGGGGACAAAGCCAAGGACAGAAAGGAGCTCAGCAGCGGCGCTGGAAGAAGGGTCCCGAGCCGGTTCAAAATGTCTCTTTAATGACCTGGACAGGACGCTTGGGATCCCTCGATGAAACCAAGACAGAACCACAGTGACAATGAGTTCAGCGTCCCCATGTACCCAGCCAGCCCTGCCTGCGGGGAGAGCCCAATCCAGCCTCGAGGAGGCTCCTTTGACCTTTGAAGTGAGCAGATCTGGTTTGGAGCATCCCGCTGCCGATGACGGAGGACGTTCGAGCGCATCTCCAGGAGGAGCAGCTGGCGCAGGGGAGTTGGGCGAAGGGCGCTCGGCTTCTCTCCATCCAGGCTGGCGGTGAGCAGGGAGCAAGCGCATCTCTCGGAGCCCCCCGTGCCCCCATCAAACCTCTGACTCCAGGCTGGAGAGCCGCCGCCAGGACCCGCCGGCACAGGGACTCGTCACCCCATGGGCCACCGACCGCTCCGTGCCCACCGCGCGCAGCCAGCCCGGCTCCCCCCGCCACCCCCAGTCTCTGTAGGCTCCGTCCCAGCGCCCCGACCCCCGGCCGCCCCCCAGCACCTCGGGGTGCTCGCGGGACGAGCGGCCCAGGTAGAGGGGCGGGTGGGCGTAGGAGTCCGCGCAGGCGTAGGGCGCGCAGGCGGTGCCGCGGGGCTTCTGCCGGCACGCTTCCCGGTAGGACGGCAGCCGGGCCAAAGGTGAGCGCGGCGCCCGTCCCGTCCCCGCCAGCCCGGCGGCCTCGGGGCAGCGGAGACCGCAGCCGTGGGCGGCCTCAGCTTCGGGGAAGAGGTCGGGGACGTCGCCGCGGGCAGGAGATGGGCGCGTCCCGCAGCGCCGCAGTCCCGCACCGCGATGCTTCTCGCCCCGCTCCCGGGACGCCCGGTCCGCGCTCGCCCGCCGGCTCCGCTGCTCCCGCTCCGCCACGGCTCTGCAAGTCCTGGCTCTGGGGAAGGAGCTGCGGGAGCAGGCGGGAGGGAGGGACGCGTTCCCCGCCTCCCTTCTCGGCTCCGACGCCGGGAGCGGCCGCGGCGCCGTCCCCGCGCCGTCCCCGCAGAGCAGCGGGGCGCTGGGCCGCCGGTCCGCCCGCCTGTGCTCCCGGTAAATGTCCGGCGGCGGGAGCTCCCTGGGAGGCGTCGGAGCGGCAACGGGAGCGCCGATATGGTTCCCCATCAGCGCGTGCTCCCCGAAATCCCCCTCCGGCGCCGTCTTCGGCGGGACGTGCGGGAAGGGCCCCGGGGGGGCTTTGTCCCCCGCGCAGCCGCCCTGAAACTTGGCGGGGTGAAGGACGCGGGGGGTGCGCTCGCTCGTCCCCCTCCATCTCTCCTCGCGGGAGTCCACGGGGATGGGCAGGGGCAGCCCCCGGGGGGGCCCTTTGGGCGCGTAGGCTCTGCGCAACCTCTCCGGGTGCATGGGGCCGCAGGAGGGACCCCGGTGTGTGCCGGTGCTGTTCTGCACCACGAGCTGCGGCGTCCTGAGCGAGAACGTGGGCTGGAGGTGCTCGCTGCGGCTGCTCCAGTCCTCGATGGTGCGCGTGGCGTGCTCCAGCGAGCCGCCCACGCTGGCCGTCGACACCATGTCCTTGGCCGCCTGCAGCATCTTCAGCACGTTGGCCTGGGCTGAGCTCGCCGTCACGTCGGGTGTGGGCTCCCGCCCGGGGCTGCCCAGGGTCTGCACCCCGCTGAAGCAGCTGTAAATGCCCTGGGGAGAGAGCGGGGAGCCCACGCTGTCAGCAGAGCGCGGGGTCGTGCACACAGCCCCACCGTGAGCTGACTCTTCAGGAGGGTTGGGAAGAGCCAGGAGTTGGCCTTAATCAATTGAAGGCAAAACTGGGACCAACAAAGCCCCGTCCCCACCATGGAGCAGCCCCTGTCCCCAAGCATCTCCCCCTGCCACGCAGAGCCAGCATAGACCCGAGCCTGAGCACGACCCCTCCCCAGCACCCGGGGCGGTGGCACGCACCCTGCTGATGGCCAGGAGGAAGTCGAACTTGTGGGACTTGGGAACGTTGTGCCGCAGCTTCCAGTAGACGAGGTGCTCCCAGGCGAAGACCAGCAGGCTGAGCCCCATGGCCACCAGCAGCATGTAGAAGACCCCAGCCATGTTGTCAATGTCCAGCTTGCTGCTCATCACCTCGTTCTTCTCATTCTGACAGATCCCCGACAGCCACACCGTCTCCAGCTTCTGGGTCTCACCTGGGGATGGGCACACACGGGGATGGGGTGAAGGCTTACCACGGGCACCACCTCCCCCAGCACAACCCCTGCCTGTCCCTCCCCCACCGTGGTGGTGGAGGAGGAGGACATCCACCCAAACCCCAGAGCTGCTATCACAGAACTACAGTATGGATTGGGTTGGGTTGGGTGGGACCTTAAAGATCATTGGCTCAGCCCTCACCACTGAGCATCCCTTGTGTCGCTCATCCTCCTCCAGGCCCTCTCCCATCTCATTCGTTCCTCTTCCCCCCACCCAGCTGTGCCCTGCCCCCATCCCGTGCTCCCAGCTCTCTCAGCCCCTGGCCCTCAGACTTTGCAGCTGGCCACCTCTGACATTTTCTCAGATTTTGCGTATGGGATTTTACAGCCCTCAAGAAGAGCAGAGACCTCAGAGGGAATAACCCCATCCTGTGGCTGGAGAGGTGCTGATGGATTTTAACATCACCTTGAAGGAGCAGCCCAACTTCCCCAACCCCTCAGGCCGTCCTATGATGATTCATGGATCGCGGGCTCCCACTGAGATGCTCCGGGCACGCACCATCTCCCAGGAATTGCAGCAGGGCCAGATCAATGGCCCGCTTCCAGCGTGAGTCCTTCTGCAGGGCGATGCCGTAGCCCGTGGTGGCAAACACCTTCCCGCTGCCGATGGTCACCAGCTTGCAGCCCTCATCCTTGCCCGCCATGTAGTTGAGCACCGCCGCATCGTAGATGAAGGCATCCAGCTTCCTGCCCACCACCGAGAGGGCTGGGTGAGGGGGGGGTCCTCGGGAGCAGACCCCTTTCTGGGGGAGCTGTGCCCTTTTCTGTTGGCTGCATCCCAGGGCAGTACCCTGTGGAGGATCTCAACCCTATCATGGAGAGTCACAGCCCCATCCGGGGAGAGGAACCCAATATGGGGGGGGGATGTATCCCACCTAGGGAAGCTTTAGGAAGCTCTATCCCTTCTGCATGGTGTTGCAGCCTTTTTGGGGTTCCATAACCCAACTAGGAAAGCCTTATGGACCCATAACACCCCAATGTGCAGAGCCGTATGCTCCAGGTGAGCTGTGCCCAGACTGGGGAAGACACAGTTCACTTGAGGGGGCTGTACCCTCCCCAGCTGAGGAATCCATTCTCCACCTGGGGAACACTGCATCTCATCTCAAGGAGCCGTATGGGGCCGTACTTCATCTGGGGGACCCTTACCCCATTTTGAGGCTGGTGAGGGCGTCCTCCACGGAGCGCTGGTTGTACTTCACCATGTGGGTGTGCATGTCGGGGTAGTTGCTGCGGATGTTCCTCTCGGTGCTGCCATTGGGGACAGTGCCGAAGCGGAACGGGGGGTACTGCTCCTGCGGCTTCTGGAACTGCAGCAGGGAGCCCCGGGGGGCAGCGTCAGGGGGGCCCGTGTCCCTGCTGTGTCCCCAGCATCTCCCCCCAGCCAACTCTCTGTCCTCCCATGCATGCACAACCACGCAGCCCCTCAAGGGCTCCCCACCTGGATAACCTTTGGGGGTGGGAGAACAGCCCAACCAGCACCTCACCTTCCTGTCGCTCAGCCCTGACACAGTGTCGATGTATTGCTCCTGGATCATGAAGGCTGCCAGATTGGCGGTGTAGCTGGCGAGGAAGATGACGGCGAAGAAGGCCCAGATGAGCACCATGATCTTGCTGGTGGTGCCCTTGGGGTTCTCGATGGGCACAGAGTTGTTGAAGACTAGGGCCCACAGCAGCCACACCGACTTGCCGATGGTGAAGGAGGGACCGCCTGGTCCTGGTGGGGACAGGGGGCAGGGGGACAGGTGTCAGTGTGGGGATGCGTCCCCTCCCAGCTCCCAGCTCCCCCCACTCACTTTTGCCGCTGGTGAGGTTCTGGTTATAGCCAACAGGGCTGAAATACTCAAACACGAAGACAGTGACGGCCACCACGGTCAGACACATCACAAACATCATCACCCACACTGCGGGGCTGTAGGGCTCTGCGAGGCAAGAGGGTCTCCGTCAGATCAGCCCGACACCCTGAATCCCTTCACGTTTCCCATGTGATCGCAGGTTGTTCCTGGCGGTGGCCCTGGCCATGACACCGAGACCCATTTCCTTGCAAAATGCCCCCAGTGGGGATGGGGCTCATCCGCAGGGAGGGGCAGCATGGGCACTCCAGGAAGCAGCCCCAGACCTGCCCAGCAGGACAGGATGCCCCGTGCATCCCATGGCCACGGGGTTGGGGAAGGTGACCCTGCACCTCCATCCTTCCTCCTTCATGCAAAATACAATGAGGATAAAACAATAATAATGGGATTACTTAGGCAAGGGGAGGAGGAAGCCCTGACGCTGGCGGCTCAGCCTCCTTCCCCGGTGACTTGCAAACTGGATTTTTTTGGACGTTATTAAAACCAAGCGCTATTTCCAATCTGCACTTGCAGCGGGCGGGGCTGAGCCAGTCCTCACCGAGGAAGGCGGAGGGGGACACGGTGCCGTTGCTCCTGGCCACCATCACGCTGATGCCAGTCTCCACGAAGGGCACGGAGAAGTCCACGATCTCAGAGCGCTCCTCGTTGATAGTGAGGGAGCCGATGGCCATGTCCGCACGCTTGTAGTACACCTGGGGAGGGCGGGTGGCCTCAGGACGGGCAGAGGAAGAGGAGCCAAAGACACCGCTGCTGGCGTGCCCCAGCGAGCAGTGCCCTGGCTGAATCACAGAACCGCAGAATGGGTTGGGTTGGGTTGGGTTGGGTTGGGTTGGGTTGGGTTGGGTTGGGAGGGACCTCCCGGCCCCCAGCCCCACACCCGCCAGGGGCTGGCTGCCCCCACCAGCTCAGGAGGCCCAGGGCCCATCCGCGGCCTCGGGCAGCTCCAGGGATGGGCACCACAGCTTCTCTAGGAACACGTTCCAGCACTTGCTGCCTTCCTTGTACAGAATTTCCTCCTAACATCTAACCTAAATTTTCTGTTAGTTTAAAGCCTTTCCCCTTGTCCATCAGACCACGTAAAATGTTATTCTCCCTCCTTTTTATAAGCTCCCTTTAAGCACTGAAAGCAATGAGGTCTCCCTGGAACTGTCTCTTCTCCAGGCTGGACAACCCCATCTCCTGCAGCCCTTCCTGCGGGAATCACGGGATCACTGAGGCTGGAAATCCCATTAAGGTCACCAAGTCCCAGCCCAGCCCAACCCCCCGCCCCCTGCCCCCATCCCTCAGTGCCACATCTCTGCGGTTCTGAATGCCCCCAGGGGGACTCCCCCGCTCCCTGTGCCACTGCATCACCGCTCTCTGGGAGCAGCTCCTCCTCATTCCCCACCCGAGGCAGGATTGCTGCCCGGCCCTACCTCACCGATCATGCCGTTCCACACCCCGCGCACGATCTTGCCGTGCTTGCCATTGGTCACCAGGTAGAGGTCATAGGAGAACTTCACTGTCTTGGCCAGCTTCTTCAGGATGTCGATGCAGAAACCTTTGCAGCACAGTTTGGTGTAGGGGTCTGCGAGGCCGTCACTGCTGAGACCGCGCCGAGAAAAACGGGTCAGGGCTCTGCAGAGGTGGCACAGCCCCGAGCTGCCCCTGTGCTCATCACTGTGCGTGCAGGCAGCGTGAGTGAGAGGAGGTGGGAAAGGGAGGAGGGGAGAGGGGAGAGGAAAAATGGGAAAGGAGGAAAGGGAAAAAGGGGAAGTGAAGGGGAAGGACCCACCGATGGGCTCCCAAAGCCCCAGTGGATGAGGGCAGAGCCTTTCCCCGCAGCGCTCCAGCCAGCAGGATGCAGGGGCCTCTCCTGCACTGGCTCCAGCCCCATCTCAGCAGCTCCCAGCCTGTGCTGGGCCGCGCAGCGGGCACGTGCTGCTCACCTGGCCGAGGCGTTGGTCTGCTTGCGGCAGGGCACGGTGTTGCGCACACAGACGCCGGTGCTGGGGTCGGTGTTCTCCACGATGACGAAGGGCCGCTCCTCCAGCGTGGCCACCGTCAGGTGCCTGTTGTCCACCACGGGCTGCAGGAAGGAGCCGTAGCGGGGCCACACCGGGTACTTCATGTGGATGATGCCGTGCTCCCACTTCCCCACCTGCCCAGGGGAGAGCGCACCGTCACCGCCCCATGGGGCATCCCACGGCCTGGGGGCTTGTCCCCCCCCAGAGCACTGTTAGGCTGCAACCACCACGGTGGGCACGGCCCAGCTCCCGCCGCCCACACACACACTCATGCTTTGCCCCAGTGACAATGCGCTGAGGTTTTCTTTCTTCCCAGGGCTGTGTGCACAGAAGTAGCCATTTTTCACTCGAAATGTTTTTAAACTGGAAAAAGCACCTCCAGATGGCTTGGTTCAGCTCTGCGCCTGCGCGGCCAGAAGCATCAGGCACAGCCTGCAGTGGGGCTAGCAGAGGAGCAAGGGACGAAGCAGCTGTAGGGTGGGGAAGCACACACTGAGGTGCACGGTGCTGCACAAGGAGGATTGCGGATGAAGGAAATGCAATTGCAGGGGGGAATGCTGCAGCTACAAAGCCATGGGCACGGCTGGTGTGCATGGGGGATGTGCAGGGTCCCGAGTTGGCAGGGACAACACTGACGTGTTGGTGTCAGCCGCAGGGCTCGCATGGCTCACGCTGCCCCCGGGGCTCCTACCATCTCCCAGAGCCGGTGCTGGTTGAGCGAGATCACCACCATGGTGGGCCTGACCAGGAAACCGCCCTCGTTGAAGGAGAAGTCCCTGTGCTCCCACGTCACGTTGAGGAGGTGCCTGAGGGGCACAGCACCCAATGAACCCGAGCCCTGCATGTCCCCAGCTGCCCTGCCTCCAGCCAGGATCCCAGGTCCCCAGAGGGATGCGGGGTTGGGAGAGGAGGCCCAACTTAGCCCCTGTGCAGCAGGGAACCGAGGCAGCCCTCCCTGCAACAAGATGCTGAGGATGGAGCACTGCATGTGAAGAAGGGCAGAAGCACAGATGCTGCCACAGCAGCACTGAGATGCCGCATTTGCAGCACAAAGAAGCCCTCAAGGAGCTTTAAATCCCCTCCCATGTCCCCAGTGGCTGAGGCAAGAGTCACTCCAAGATGCTTGAGAAGAAGCAAGCCAAGAGGCACCAGCTGCGAGCACCCTCCTTCTGCCCAACACCCTGTGTGCCCTCCTCCCCCCTGCACCCCCCTTCCCCATTTCCCCATTCCCCAGCCCAACGCACACCAGCCGTTCCCTGGACCTCACCGGTAGAAGCTGGCGTTGGTGGCAGCGGCGGGCGCCCGGCAGTCCTGCCCCACGTCTGGGAGGAAGCCGTGGGCTCGGAAGAAGCTGGCTGCCCCCATGGCGATGATGGCCACCCCGTCCCGCACCTTCTGCCGCAGGCTCAGCTTCCAGCTCTCTGTCACCACGCTGATGAGGCCGACGGGGAAGGAGGCGGGGGGCAGCTCCATGTTGCCCACCGTGAGGCTGGGCACGATCCAGATGTAGCCCGGCCCCACCAGCCCAGCTTGCCCGGCCATCTCAAAGAGGAACTCAGCCTCATCCCGCGAGCAGTAGACCAGGAGCACCTGGGCATCAAGCTGCCGCAGGAGCCGCTGCGTCCTGGAGCTGCTCCGCTCCTGGCTCATCTCAAAGGTGAGCACGTCCTGCAGCTCCCAGCCAAAGTAGCTGGCATCAGTGAAGGAGCGAATGAGCTCCAGGAAGATGCTGTAGCCCGGGTAGAGGCTGGTGATGACGGCGAAGGAGCTCCAGTCGTATTCCTCCAGCACCTTGAAGATCACCTGGATCTGCTGCTCGATGGAGACGCCCAGCTGCAGGAAGGCTGAGCTGGGCTCCTGTGGGGGGAGCAGGGCTCAGGGGGTGGTTGGCCCCACGGCACAGGTCTCCCCGTGTCCCTGCAGCCCTCTGGGGACCCACCAACACACCACGAGCTGATGTGGTGCATGGTCTGGAGACACCCGAAATGGAGCCAGTCCATCCCTGTGGTTTCTGCAGAGCCGTGGGCATCCCATGGCACAGGGTCGGGGTCTCCCAGCTCGTTGACCAAAACCCACCCAGGGGGAACCGGTCGCTTCCCACACGGTGCTGGGAGCAGCTCCCACGCCGCTACCTGCTGCCGGCTCCATCGCCAGCCCCACCTCCCCGGCCATCTGGCCTCTCATTAGCAAATCTTAATTGATCTGATTCTGTCTTAAATGATGCAGCGAATGGCATTTTCAGAAGGTCATGAGCAGGCAGCACTGCCTTGCCACGCAGACCGCCTCCACCTTCGTTTTTTTTCCTGATGCTCCCCAAGGGGGTCGGGCAGTGGGGGCTGTCCCATGCCACCCCACTGACACCGCACAGGGGCAGCTGCAGGACAGCCCGTGGCTCCTGCCACAGCCAGGGCCTCCTCACCTGCTGCCACCCAGCCATGGGCAGCTCGAGGGTTTAGAGCCCACAGCACAAAAGCAACCCCAAGCATCTGGGGGAGTCGGTCCAATATTTGCCTCTGCTCTCTTTGAGCCGGGGGCAGTGGTGCCGTCCGTGAGGCCAGCACCAGGATCCCCAGGAGCCAGTGTGGGAGGGGATGACCAAATCCTGCCTGGACACCCAAGCAAAGTCCCACTGCCCTTTCCAATACCCACCAGATGCCAGTCCCAGACCCCAAATAACCGACAGCCAAAGCCTCACCTTGGGGCTGAGGACCACTGCAGAGCCCCCGCTGATGCTGAGGATGGGGACCTGGGTCTGGGAGGAGATGAAGTCAAGGATCTGGGCCACTGCCTCCGTGCCGACGTTGTCCTCGAAGACGATGCCGTGGATCCTGTGGCTGGCCAGCACGTCACAGATGTGGGTGAGCAGGGTGCTGGGGTTGGTGTTGTTGACGACGACGGTGATGGGGTGGATCTCCAGGGGCATGTCCAGGAAGCTCTGGGGACTCAGGCGGGAGCGGATGTGCAGCGGGTAGGACGTGCCCCCAAACACCACGGCCACGTTGACCACCGGCTCCGCAGGGCCGGGCAGCAGCACGTCGGTGAAGGCAGCTGAGCAGCCCAGCACCAGCGACAGCAGCAGAGTGTGCGCCGGCGCTCTGCCCATGTCCACCGCCGTGTCCCTGTGAGGACGGACACAGCCCCTCACACCCATTCTTCTGCGGGGACCGTCCCCCACGCACCACCCAGCAGCGGGTGACCCCAGTGAAAGCAGGGACTCTCCTCCCTTGGAGGCTGGATGTGGTGTGGGGATGACCATAGGGCTGTGCCTCCGCCTCGGCCCCCTTGGGGGTACAGAGGCTCTGTCCCCCAGTGCCACATGCCTCACCCTCAGCTCCAGCAGCCACAAACCCTTCCCAACCCGTTCCTGCTTCCCTCCACCACCCCGTCCCCATCCCGCCGCCACTGTGCTCTCCTTCCCCTCCGAGCCACTTTAGGATGCTCCCCATTGCCCCCGGGCAGGGACCGGGACAGCAGCGGGAGGTGCCGGGAGGAGCTGGATGCTCCCTCGTGCCTCTCTCCACAGTTGACAGTCACCTGAAATATTTACGGCCTGAAAGCTCGCGTCCCCCTGCGCATCCTCTGCAGTGCAGAGCGCGGATCCCCAGCAGGGCAGCGCTCTGGGTGCTGCTGGGGCCGGGATGTGCCGGGGCAGAGAAGCCCCTCGGCTCCTGATAGCTCCGCGCTGCTGCCTGGGAGGAAAGCCCCTAAAATCCCCATCGGCTGCTCACCAGCTTTAGCTGCGTGGTACCCAGCTCGAGCAGTTCCTAATGAATGGGGGAGGACGAATGTCCCCTTTATCTGCCTGGCGTGGCTGGAATCGCGGGGCTGACGGCCCCAGCCCCGTCCGGAACACCGACCCCCAGCCCTGAAGCCCCCGGGCCATCAGCCACGCGCCAGCCACGGTGGCACCGCACGCAGCAAGATGCCAGCTGCCAGCCGCGCTCGGAAATGTCACTCGCAATTAAAAGCTGCTGTTGCTTAACGCGTCCTACGCACAGCGAGAGGAAGTTCGGGGTCTGGGCTGGGGGCCGCCCCAGGGACCCCTCCGTCCTGTGACACAGCACGAAGCCACTTGGTGCAAAGCACGGCCGGCATTTGGGACTGGAAATAGGCGAGAGAACCCGGAGCGGGGCCTCTCCGCGCGCCTGGCGTCGCAGCGCGGGGCTGAGCTGCCGGGCGTTCCCACCGCCCCGTCCCGCAGCCGCAGCGCGAGGTGACGGCGCGGCCCCGGTGCCCGGTGATTCACGGCCGCGGGTCCCACGCCACGGCGCGGCCGGGCAGCACCGCGCCACCGCTCCTGGCTGCGATCCCCGGGTATTTTTAGTCCCGCGATAAATAATTCATCGGGAATCCAGCACCGGCGACCCGAGCGGGGAGGAAGGGGAGCAACGCGCCACAAAACAAACAGAGCCGCTCTCCCGGCAGTTCTGTCCGTCTGGTGGCTCCTCAAGGACACTGAAACGCACCCCGGGCCCTCGCCGCAGCCGAGATCGGCTCCACCGGCAGCGGGGCCCCGCGCACCTCCCGCACCACGGCCGAGCCCCATCCCAACGCGGCTCCGCGCTGAGCTCCGGGGAACCCCCAGCGCCCACCGGTCCGCGCACGGAGCAGCGCAGCCCTCCCCGAAAACCGAGCGCTGCTTCCACAGGGGCTGCTCCCGCCGGGCTGCGGCGGGGGACGGATCTGGGCAAAGGGGATCAGCGCCGAGCAGCGCTCCCTGGCTCTGTCCCCGCAGCGCGGTGACGGCTGCAGGGCGAGGAGGGGAGCCCGGCCCAGAGCTGCTCGGCCGCCTCTCGGACCACGGGGAATAAACCCAGCGGAGCCGCCGAGATGGGGCGGAGGGGCTGAGCGGGAGGCTGGGCCTGGGGTGACGGCGGGGTTGGATTGGGGATTACCCGTGGGATTGGGGCCTGGGGCTGTAGCATCGCGCCCGGCACCAGGGGATGCCAAAATGGCCGGGATTGGGACGCGGAGGGCGAGGAGCTGCCTGGGCACGGCCAGCGCAACGCAGCATCGGCCCTGGGCCTTGTAGGGGGCTGGGAAAACGGGATCTGGGGCAGAAGGCAGCAAATCGCAGGAGGGCCGGGGACCGGGCTGAGCCCGCAGCCGCCCACCGGCCCCACGGAGCTGGGTGGCACAGGGCAGAGCCCAGGGACCCGCGCCGACTGGGGGCAGAAGCGCTGATGTGGGAGCAGGAATGGGGCAGACATCCAGCCCTGCTGCCGGGCAGCGACAGCACAGGCGCTCGCAGAACCCTGTTCCAGGCACGCTCCGAGCCCTCGCCTTCCTCCACCTCCCGGATTGTTATTTGAATGCAACAGGGAAAGTTTGCTTCTCGCTTTAAGACTCTTTTTGCCTCGACCCATCCCTCCCTCCCTGCTCCCAGCTCCAGCGCCGCGGGGGGGGGGGACCATGCAGATACTGTGACCTCGGGGAGCGGAGGAAGAAAATCCCGAAATGCAAAAATCCTTCTCGAGAAGGAGAAACCTTATCTCAAAAAGAGCCTCGGAGCCCGAGAACCACAGCGAGCGGGAGGGGCCGGGAAGGACGGCACGAAACGGAGCCTCGCGGGGATGCGGGGGCAGCGGTGGGGCCGGGTAACGCGTTTGGTGCCGCGCAGGTGAGGGGCAGCCCCACAGGGACCTCAAGGAGCCCCTGAACGAGGGACAGCGGTAAAACCGCCCCGACCCCCCCCCCCGCTGCCCGCGGACGCGGGGAGAAGCGCTGTCTCCTTTCAACCTTCATCCCGCGCCGCCCTCCTCCTCCTCGCAGCACCAGTTGCGGGCAGGGCCCCGCACACACGCACGCACCGAAACGCAGCTTTAAAAAAAAAAAAAAAAAAAGTCGGATGTGGATTAACCGAAAACAAAAGCGAGCGGCGGGTTATGCAAGGTGCCACCCGGCGGGGGTCCCCTTAATTTTGTGCTTCCCCCTAAAATAGACCCATCCTCATCTCGAGATGAAGAGAGAAGCGGCTGTGAAATTTCCAGGACCCCCCCCAGAAAACCCCAACTCACCGCTCAAAGTTCCCTCCGAGCCCGTCGGGGCCCGGCCCCCCCGGTCCGCCTGGTACTCACGGGAGCAGCGCCGCTCCGGCCCCTACATGCCCCGCTCCGCTCCCGGGGGCTCCTCCCGCTGCCGCCCCCCGCTCGGGGCAGCCCCGGGGCACGGTCCGGCCCCGCTGCGGCTGTGGGGTGCGCGGGGCCAGGGTGAAGGGGGGGGCGCGGGGGTGGGGATGGGGGGTCCGGCCGTCGGTCCCGGACTCGTCCTTGGAGGAGGAGGAGGAAGCGCTGCAGCTGCGGCGGGAGGGAGGGATGGGAGCGGAGGAAGGAGGGAGAGGGGTGGGTGCGCGCGGGGAGGGGGGGGCCGAGCTCAGTCAATGCCAGCAGGTGTTCCAAGGGGACCGCTGCCCCCGGCTTCATGCTCGCGGCTCCCCGGTAGCCATAGCCGGGTCGGGACGGCCGGGGATCGGGGACGGAGGCAGGGATGCGGGCACGGGGAGGGAG
>NC_034425.1:10191712-10279926 GCF_002078875.1 Numida meleagris
GGGGGGCAGGAAAAGGAGGGGTTGGCAGAAGGACGAGACATATGTCCTCCCGGCCCCTGCCCTCTGCCGAGCCGCAACTTCGCCGCTTGGCTGCAGTGCCCCCTCCAAATTCGTGCTCCGGGCGTGGGGAGCCCACGGAGCAAAGCTCCCCCCCACAAAAAAAAAAACAACCCTGCAAAGTGGCACAGCCCACGGCAAGCACCCCTTCCTCTCCCCGGACATTGCCCCCCTGCAGCCCACCCTCAGGAACGACCAGAGATCTTACCCACATCCCCCCCCCAATCACGTACACCCCAAATACCTTCTAGCCCTTTGCTAGCTTAACCGCGGGGGCCCGTCCTGCTGCCCATTGCTGGTGCCCCCCAGGCAGCATGGAGCAGCCCCGGGCCCCCATCCGCTGCAGGGGGGGCACAGGGAGCACAGCCTCCGCCGGCAGCAGCCTCCAGCTGTCACCAGGGCCCGTATTAAGGCATCAGCTGATCCCCAGCACTGCTCGGGGGGGGGAGCAGGGGGAGCCCCGGCAGAAGCAGGGGGAGAAGGGCAGAGCCCCAGGGGGTCCCACTGCCCTTAGATTGGGCGCTGGGCTTCCCTTGGCCCCCAGACAGCACCAGCTGCCTGCAGCACCCGTGGCACCTGTGGGGGTGGCGGTGCCCAGCCCAGGGACGCGGCCACCCCCAAGTGAGACACCCGTGGCTGCCACCCCCCCACGCCGTCACCGCAGCCACTTGCAGCAGCGTCGTGTCCCCATGCCACCACACGCTCCACCGGCACCAAATGCAGCCCTGCGCCCATCCCCGTGTCTCCCCTGGAAAGGTCGCTGGCAGAGAGGTTTTAGCCTACACCAGCCCTGCTGCTCACAGGGAGCATGGGACCTCTGCGTGCCTTTCCCCAAGGCCAGGGGCCCTAGGGTTTGCAAGCGACGCCAAAACAAATGGAAATTGTATTTTCCTCTTGGCCTTAGCTTTAACCCATTTAAGAGCAGCAGCCTGGCTGTCTCCGGGACAGCCCGCCCACAGCTCCAAGGCGTGAGGATTCTGCAGGGTTCAGGGTGTGAGCAGCCCCCCACTCGGTTTGGGTGCGATGCCACGCTCCTGCCCCAGGAAAAAGAGAGGGGAGGGTGAGCAGCGGGGCGCTGCCTCCAGTCCTCTGCCCAGGAACAGGCAAGTGTCACGCTTGGTTTCAGTGCTGCAAAGGAGAAAGGGCACCTGGCTGCAGTTAACCCCTGCACCAAGGGCTGGATTGGGCCTTGCTGGAGAGCTGGTCCTCGTCCCAGGAACCAGCCCCACCCCATCTCCATCCCATCTCTGTCCCACGGGTCATTTTCTCTCTGTGGGCTCAGGCACCCACCTGGGCATGGTGAACAGCTGGGTACAGCTGGAGGGTCCCTGCAGCAGGGATGGGCCTGGCGGTGCCACACGTGCCAGCCCGACAGCTGCATTTTCTCTCCTCTGAAGGTATTGAAATAAAATAAACATTTTTTCTGTTAAAAAAACAGAATTTCTGCACCCAACCTGCTGCCGCGGTCGTGCCCTGAGGTTCTGTAGCAGCCCCAGCATACAGCACTGTCTCACAGTCACCAAAACCACCTTATTTCAGCACGTGAATAACACTAATCCTTTTTACATTCCCCCTCCAGAAAAGCGCCCCGGCGATTATAAAGGTCAGGGTGGAACAAAAGCACCGACTGCACCCGGGAGGGAGCGCGCAGCCCTGCCGGGCACGGGCTGACATTTCCTCCCAAGAGAAAACCTCCCATTTCCCCACATGGCACCGTCCAACCTGGGCGTGCCGTGCTCCCCTCTCTTTTTGCTCACATTTCTGGGCTGGATGGGCACAAAGCTGCCCGCCCCTCTCTTCTCCTTCCTCTCCCTCACCGCTGTGCATTACCCCAGCAGGTCCCCAGCCCGCAGCACCCCCTCTCCCCGTTACCTTCCCTCAGTGCCTGCTCTGCAGGAGGCTCTGCCTGCAGCTCGGTGCCCGCAGCGCGCGCTGACAGCTCCTGGTGCGCAGCCACATCCTGCAGGGAGGGCCCGCGGTGGCCGAGTGCGGGCGGCAGGAAGGCAGGAAGGCTGGGCCGCTCTGGGAGGACGATGCTGTTCCAGCTCTGCACTAACGCTGCTCCTTGAGCCCCACAGCAACCCCAGCAGCACAGCCACGGGTCCCTCTGCTGAGCCCCATTTAACATCGCGTCGTCACCTGAGCCCTGCGAGTGGCACGTGGGATGGATGCTGGGGTTTGGCCCCAGCTCTGTCCCCGTCCTGCTCCTGCTGGCCTCCCCCAGAAGTGTGGCCAAAGTAACTTGGTCTGAGCCCCCCCATTGCTGAAACTGGGAACCGACCTCATCCTTTAATCCCAGGGCTCATTTAACAAAGGAATGTGGGTGAAGAGCACCTTCATGGGATCGCTGCTGTATCCCTTAAAGGCATTTGGGGCTTCAGTACCCACACCGAGCTGCCTGCTGCCCTGATCCTGGCCACCACAAACAGAACGGAGACAGAAAGTGAAGCAGGGCCAGCAGAGGTGGGAGCAGGGTCGCGAAGATGGGGCTGTGCACGTACCATGGCCCCACTCCACTGCCACGCATCGTTCCCGCTCAGTAATTAAGGGAGCTGAAATAAACAGGGAGAGCTCTGTCACCGCAGGGATAATTCCTCCTTGCAGGTGGCGGCTGCCCCAGAGGCTGGAAGTGGAAATTTCCCAGGAAGGGAGGAAATCACTCATTCCTGGGGCGTAACCAGCCCTTGTCCTCCAACAACTGCCTCACTTGTCACCAAGTAGCGCCTTGGGGCAGCTGCTGCACCCTTCCCAGAGATGTAAGGATAGAGCTCATGGTCTCTGCTCCCCTACCAGCCCCAGGAAAGCTCGCAGCACTGATTCCTGAAGGGATGAGCCCCAAGTGGAGGAATCCTCCCACTCTGTGCAGGTGCCCCGTGCAGCTATGGGAACACTGCAGTGTGACAGCCCCAGTGGTGACAATGGCGTAGGTGCATTGTAGTGGCACGGTGCCTGCGGGGCATCTCATCTCCTTTCTGGCTTCGGGCTCCCAGAAAACTTACGGGAGTGCAGAGCACTGGAAACATTGAGCCTTTAAGGGCAGGAGGGGAAATCCAGGCGCTCTGAGGGCTCTGGGGCCAAGGACGCGCGTGGGGTCCCCTTGGAGAAGGGCTGCAGTGGTGTCGAGAGGAACCCGGGCCCTCAGTGCAGGGGGACGGGAAGCTGGGAAGCCCAGCAACGGGTACCTCGACCCCGCTCCCCCCTGGGGACAGCACTGGGAAGAGGAGCAGCCCCTCCCCGCGGCTCAGAACGCCGGTGGAGCTGCGCCTGGCCAAAGCGCTGAGGTCAGCGCAGCGGAGCCATCTGTTCCCCGCCAGCAGACGTGCCCGGCCCAGTGCGGCAGCTCGGCGGCTCTGCGGCGCGGGGCTGGGGAGGCGCGGGCCGGGCCCCCGGGGCGAGGCTCATCCATTCTCCACGCTGCGGAGAGGCTTTTTCCCAACATCTTCCTGGGGGCGTGAGCTGGTTTCTAAGCGGCCGCTCACCTCCCCGCTGCCTCCAGCTGGTTTGTCTCTTACGCTGGACTAGATTACCTGCGTTCTGCGTGCTCTAAATGCTCATTTTAGAAAACCAGCTTCAGCAAGCAGCCCCTTAGCAAAGCCAGCGAGATCCTCCGAGCTCGTCCCAGGTGTAACTTCAGCTTTCCAGGCCTCCTGCCAGCAGCAGACAGGTGTCACTCACAGCGTCGCCTTCCCGGCTCCTTCCCCGCTGCAGAAATGGCTCCGGAGCCGCTCCCGCTCCTCCTCCTCCTCCCCCCCTGCTCGGGACGATGATGGGGCCACGAGCTGCCGCTGCTGGACAGAGCCCGGGCAGCGCGGGCGCGCAGCGCTGCGGGGACACGAGGCAGCAAGCACCCGCAGGCGGAATTCTGCTGAAAAGCAGCACCCGAAGGTGAACGGAACCCGGGAGCGACCCGAGCTGCCCGCAGCAGGAGGCAGCCGGCCCTGGGTGCCAGCCCCACCAGCCCCTCTCGGTCCCCGTCACCGGACCCCCAGCGCCACCTAACGACACGGCCACGGGACAGCGACCTTCCCGGGGAAGCCAGAGACGAGTCAGTCCCGGAGAGATGGATGGAGAGCCCCAGAGATGGGGATGCAGCGGGGCAGCCACCTGGGGTACGGGCGGGCGGGCAGCAGGGACAGGGGGAGCTGAAAGCATCGAATTAGGATTTACACCATCGTCGCGATCCTTCCTCCAACCATCAGATTCCATCCGTGCCCTTGCTGACCTTGATTGTCCCACGGCTGTCAGCAGCCCAGCACTAACCCCAGGGTCTTGGCCAACTTCTGCATTCAGGAAGGACATCGGGTCCAGCAAAGGAAGAGGCGCCCTTTAATCTGTCATCACAGCTCAAAACCTGTCCCACAGCATCACCTGCTTGGGAGCAGCTACTTGCCGTGCTCAGAGCAAGCACCACGACCTGCACCACAGCTACAGAAGCAGCTTGACATCAACATTCACAGCAGTGTGGAAGAAAGCTCTGCAGAAGAGCCAGCCCCCAGCTTCCCCATACCTTCAAGGCAGCCACAACGGCCCCTCCACCAGCACGTTTCTGGCTCTGCACGCAGCCCCTCACCCCCACTCCCCCAATTCCAAAGCGCCTGTTTGCTTCTGAACCCAGAGCTGATGTAATCTCCTGCTCGAGAGTTCAGCATTAGGATGGCATCAGCCCTGAGACGTAACAGGAGCCACATCACACAAGCAGATGTTCGACAAAAGCTTTATTGCTCGTTTGCGTACGAGCTCCCAGTACCACATTTCCTGCGTTTCTTAATGATCTTGCAAATGAGATTTAAATAGAAAAGGAAGGAAAAAAATATACGGAAAAAAGAGAGAAGCCACTGATCTTCCTTGCCTAGCCTGGAACCACAGACGGGAATGGGCACACAGCACCGGGGCAGGGGTAAATTCTCTACCCCAGGCAGGAATGTCGCAGCTAAGCATGGAACTGAGACAGTCGCTGCCGGCTGCCCTGGCTTGATTTACCCCCTGCCTCCTCCCAGAGCCCGATTTGTTTCTAAAACAGCCACAAGCAACAGCCGTCCTCACTGCTTCTCCAGGTCAGAGCCAGGAGCAGCTCCAATCACGCAGAGGTGACCGCAGCGGGTCAGGGACAGCGTGGGTGGCAGCGGGGAGGGGGCCACGCTGGCCTGGCCCCTGCACCACGGATAAAGGAGATTACTGCCCGCAGCTTGTAAGCTGGCTTAAATCCTGACACCGTCACCACGGTCAATTTAGGCTAAGAGAAGCATTTAATAAGCTTCAAAACACACAGGCAAAAAAATCCCAACCAACAGCGAACAAAGTGAAAGGGAGCAAGGCGGTGCCGCATGATTCAGCTCCAGCAGGTACCTACAGACACAGGATCTCTTGCGATCCGAAACAAGGCAATCACATGCCTGCTACCCCATTTCACCCCACCAGCCAGAACCCAGGCTTTGTCAGGGTTTAATTGTGGAAGGCAGAATGCAAATTAATGCCCCTGCCTGTTTGTTTAGAGCTCGCAGCAGGCAGACAGCAAAGAGCCCAGCCCCTCCCTGCACAAGAGGAGCCGGCTGCCCCGGGACAAGCTGCAGCAGACACGCGCTCGGCTGGCTGCTCCTGAGAACAAGGCAGCCACAAAGGAGCCAGACCCAAGTGACAGGTCCAAACTGTCTTTCCTGGAAGGGTTTATTTTAAAACAATTATTCTTAAAAAAAAAAAAATAATCCCGCTCACACATGAATGACAAGGCAATGAAGTCATTAGGCTTGAGGCTTAAAAGGGAGGCAGTAAGACACAAGAAAGTTTCTCTGTGCTTCTTGCCATGGAGACAGCATCAGGCCAAGGCTCCTGCCAAGCACACATCTCCCCTCACCTGCTCTGGCCAATCTGACAATGCCAGAAGGACCAGGCAACACGAATCACCTCTAGGAGATGTGGGGCCAGCCCACAGCCTCAGCTGTTCTGAGTCACTCACTTGGGGAATGCAGAGTTCACTGTTACCAGAAGGTCCCAAGTGCCACGTTCATTCCCAGGTCAGGTACCGGCCCAGCGCTGCCCCAGGACAGTACTGGGCGGACCAGTGCCACATTCCCATCCCTGCAGCTTCAGTGACTGATCAGCTGCAGCATCTCCTGAGGATCCAGTATCTTCTCCCGGGGTTTGCCAGCAGCTTTTCCTCTTGCCACTTCGGCAGCATCTATCTTCTCCCAGTCCGAGAAGGAAACAGGACGGATCCCTGGGGTGATGGCGAGAGACAGGACCGAGAAGTCAACCAAGTGAAAACGAGTTCAGCCTCACCTCCCTGTTAGCAGGGACCTGAGGTGCAAGCAAACCATGCCCTTTTCCAACACCGCGTCAGACTTCAGCATCACACAGGAATAATAATTCCTAGCACCATGAGGAGAGAGATTGCAGGTTCCAGTCAAATCTGATTAGTCAGACCTTTGCGAGCCATAACAACAGTGAGCACAGCACCACCTTAGGGGACAAAACACTTACAAAACACTTCCAGTTCACTGTTAAACCTCAGACAGTTAAGAGGCAAACACACACTTTAATTGAATGCCTTTAAACACTGCAGCAGTAAATGACTCTCTTGGGCATTTTAATCTTTTCCCCAGTTTGCCAGGAAAATCATTCAAGAGCAATAACTCTCTGTCTACACCCCCGACAGTGACATTTTGCCCATGGTCCACGCTGCTTTTAATGGCCTTTCCCAGAAAGCGGTCATTAACCATAGCAATGACGCTGATTTTGAGGGAATCCAAGTCCTACTCTCCTTGCACTTTGGAGCAACAGAACAACAGCATGGCCCATTTCCCTAGCTGGTTCCCAAAGGTGGTATGTGGGACTCACTGCCCCAGGATATCCAGATCCAGGACCTGTCTGCATCATACTTCATGCTAGCTGCTACAAAGGCTGACACACACTCACCTCGACTACGCAGGATGCTACCCACAGCCCCAAAACCTTCTCTGGAGACGGACACGTCCAGCACACCCCCCTGAAGATCCTCCAGCACAGACTGGGCAGTGTCAAAGCTGTCGTTCATGGTGGTGATGATCACACCCACGGGTCCTCTCTTCACCCACCCGCTGCAGTACAGACCTGCATGGGCACACACAGCAGCCAGGCTCAGTCTGGCATGCAGCCACGGACACTCCTGGATGCAGATTCTTGCCCTGTCCCAGCTTTGGATGTCACATCAAGCTGCAGGCAGCAGCATAATCCACCCCTGCTTTGGGGACAGAGTCTAGTACTCTGACAGCGCTGTCATAGGAACCTGTGTACCTCCAGACTAGCACCATGCAGCCAAATGGGCTGTACTGCTTCAGTAACAAGACTCCAAGGCCTAATAAAACAAACAAAAAAAAACCATGCTCTTCAGAGCTGTTTGCTAAAAACTCCGTATCTCTAATGTTAGCTGGGACTGGGACAGGTCTTAAAGTCTGACAGAAGGAGCTGATTTTCTGTTCCGCTGCACAGCTGCCTCCGTGAGCAGAGCTTCCCACCTTAAAGCCCTGAACACAGCCGTGCTCCACACACACCCCATCCCATGGGTGTCTCTGCAGATACAGACCTGGAGCACCCTTCACTCTGCCCGAGCTGTTGGGGATAACACCATGTTGGGTGTCAAAGGGCACTGCTGGGTCCAGGGGCAGGCTCCGGTAGCCAATGCTGCTGAGCACCAGCCCACACTCCAGCTCCTCCATGTCTCCTGTAGGGACTGCTTTGGCAGAGTCACCTGAGCCCTGAGAGAGAAGAAGAGGCTGCTGACTATAACATAGTCACCAGATGAAGAGCACCAGATACTTTAGGTACCCTTAATCCCCAGGGTAACTGCTAAAGGCCTTCCTGCAGCAGCGTTGGGAAAGACCTCCCTTTAAAAACAGAATGGTTCTTAGTGGTAGAACCAGATTCCAAGGGAGCCGGCCACGAGCCTCTCCAATCAGTCAGAGGATGTGAAGTAATCTTATAGGTAACAGCTGCCAAGGACTGCAGGGATGTACTGCTCTATCCCCAGCCCTGCTAGGGGCAGTCTGGCACCCAGGAGGGCCCCTGCGAGCCGTACCTCCAAGCGAGTCAGGGCCATGCGGACGCCCCTCGCTCGCATCCCATCAGCGGTGGGCAGCACCTCCTGGGGGCTACGCTGGAACATCAAGCCCCACTGCCGGTAGCCTGCTGCCGGCGCCATCGCTGCCTTCTCCCTGGGCTTCTCCAGAGCTGTTTTGATCATCAGCTCAGTCAGTCGTTTCCTGGGCCTGGGGGCATCTAAGAAGAGAGAGAGAGACCTTCAGGTCAGAAAGGAATGTCAGCAAAGCCCCTCAGGACACGGCATAGCCACATCAAGGCAGTTTTCAGTGATGTGTGAATGTCCATTTGGAGTTTGTCATGCAGAAAGGAGTTCAGCACCTTTGAGATGACAAATAGGAAGTCAAAGTACCCAGGAGACCTCCTGAGGCTTGAGGCCAGTGGGATGCACAAATCAAAGCTTGCAATTTTGCTGTCCTGCCAGTGCTCAGAGGCAGCAGCCTGTGGAGAAGAGCAAGTCTCTGGACATCCTTGAGCTCAGCTCTAACTCCGCAGGAAGCTTTTAAATCAACAGCCTTGAGACCTCTACTGCAAGGCTCTCTTGGCCATCCCAAACCTCCTGCCTTCATCACTTAGACAGCAATTATATTCCAAGAAACAATGCTGCTGTGGAAACAGAGAGACAGTCTGCTCTCTCCTGTTTGTGGCCTTCTATCACTCTGAGAACAACCCACACCACTTGTCTTCCACATGCCATGCACAGGATAAGAGTTTCTCTGATGTACGTTCTGAGCATCTCCAGAACACTCTTGCATGCTTGTCTGTTGAGGTGAGCTCTGTCTGGAGGAACATGACACACTTTCCTCACCTTTAACAGCATTTTCGAGGCCTGTGAAGTCAGCAGGGTTCAGGACAGGTTGGGTACCAGGCAGATTTATCATCTCCCGCAGCTCCTGGGAATTGCAGGCAGGGAGATGTTACCTCCAGTGCAGAGATGCCATCCAAAAGCCCCAGGCAATTCTGGACTGGGAGGCAGAAAACGGCTGCAGGAATTAGGACACCCAGTTTCACACATCCATTGACAGACTGTCTCTTCCCACTGGACAAGGGCAGCACAGGGTCCAATTCTGAGAAAAATGTTGCCCATCAGCACCCTCTCAAGAGAGCAAGCCTTACCTTGATAGTGAAAGCAACTTGAAGAGGTCCCCTTCTCCCAGCCAGCCACACGCGCTTCACCTTGCTGCAGGCTAGAGCTGACAAGGAGCAGTCAGTGATGTCTGTCTTCTGCAAGACAAAGACACATGACAGGAAAGTGGGATGAGGTCAGATCCGGAGGGAGCAGGAGGAAGGCACAGCCTCTGAAGGTGAGAAATCAGCAGAAAAGCAGGCTGTACATGCAGAGCCTGGGCAAGGATGGAAAACAAGTCATCCACCTTTGCACAAAGCTACTTGCACAGCTAGTCCCTCATCACTGAATGTACTTTCTGAGGCTAGACCATGTGAGAGGTAATGAGCCAACACTTCATGAGATTGCCCCAGGCCATTCACCACATGCAGGTTAACCACGGGTCTGAAAGAGCACAGCCTTCCAGTGATCTTTATTTTGGGGTGCTTGTAGATGCTGTTGGGTCATTTCCCATTTCAGGATATACAGGCACCTAGGTGAAACCCACTAGAATACACTGCTTAAATCAATGCCTGCCTGACCCAGGCAGCTCCAAGCACAAACACAAAGAACTACCAGTGGTTGCCAGAGCCTCCAATTTTTTTTATTTTTTTAAATTTAGACATTAATACAGGAAGTTGTTGCACACCTGTAACCAACCTCATGGCAGCTCTCCAGGAGGAAGAGCCCTTGCTGCTAACATCTGGGGTAGCAGCTGTGCAGAGCAGCCAGAGTACACCAGCTGCCTGGAGGGGAACACAGCAGCAGGAGGAGAGGTCCACTAACTTGGACTGGCACACAGCAACCAGTGTGTCCAGTGCTGCCATCAGGAGTCAGGCTGCTGTCCACAGCTACAGAAGGAAAAAAAAAACAAACAGAAGCCTCTGGTTTGGTGGCAGAAAAGAGCGAGCTGCTCCTCCTTTAATTCTTGTAGGAAATAAAGCTCAACTTTTTAGGTACCAGAATGGCTCCATACTTTTGTTCATGCCCTGTGGGTTGTGGGGCAACAGCCTTCTCTGGTGAAAGAGCCCAAAGACAAAGAGGGCCCAGAAAGAATATCCTCAGCAGAAACAGATCTCTCTCTCCTAAGAGTTGGCTGAAATCAGAGAAAACCAGCACCCACCCAGCAGAGAGGAACTCTAGGTCACCCTCTGCCTCCATAGCACCCCAAGACTCACCCTGAGGAAATCCAGCGGGGAAAGGAGGATGCGGGCGATATCCAGAGCCACATTGCCATGGCCCAGGATCAGTGCTGTTTCACAGCTTAGGTCAGGCTTCAGCTGCAGGGAGCAAAAGGCCCTTCCATGAGCAAATTCATCAGGCCCCTATGACATCCATGCCCCTGGGCCCACACCTACCACCCAAATTCCTTTCTGTGGGTTCCCATCTGGCCTGGCCAAAATACACTGCCAACCTACACAGCCAGCTAATCTGCTCTCATCGATGCATAAATTGTTCACATTTCTACCATCTAAGAAGGATTTAACGTGGTTCCTGCTAATCTTTTCCAATTGCAGGCCTTTCAGGATTTAATCTGGAGGTGGATGTCAGCATTCAGATACAGCATGGGAAGGAAAGGCAGGGAAACAAACTATTGTACTCACATCCCGGTTCTCAGGCAGTCCATTGTACCAGCCCACAAAGGCTCGAGCTGAGTAAACCCCCGAGAGGTTCTCCCCTGGGATCCCTAGGACCCGGTTGTCTTCAGCACCATAACTCTAGGAACAAGCAGACACAGTCAGAAAAGCTGTCACATGCAGGGTTTGATATCAAAACACAAGTGTCCTCTTCTGGGGACTGTTGCTGCTAGGATACTCCACGGCTGCCCACCCTCACTCACCAGCACCACGGCGTGGTACGCCTGCTGCAGCTCTCCCACCGTGACGTCCCTGCCCACGGTGACATTTCCATAGTAGGCGCAGCGATCTGAACGTGCAGTGTGTGTGAACGTGTTGATCACATTCTGCCGAGATCAAACAAGATCAAACAAGCAACATTATGTTCAGACCAGAGCTGGTCCAAGGTCCACCCTGACAGGAGGTGCCCATCCCCACTCCCCTCAGCCTTGAAATGTTTCTCCCTGTCTTTGATTTGGTTATTCTGAGACTCTTATCTATCAGCACTCACAGATAACTAACTCACTATGAGATAAACATAGCGGGGACTTGGCACAGTTTCCACCACCCCTTCTGGAAACAAAGTTCCATGTTTTGCACCCACCTGGAGGAGATGGGACCATTTTAATACATTCAGCCCCTCTGAGTAAAGCCTGGTGTAGGAGAACACCCCTTCCCAAGGTGAGGCTTGCAAGCGAGCCATCAAACAGCCCCTTCCAGCCAGGGTGCTGCCTGCCAGACCCCGCCGCTTGTTTCAAGCCTTCCTGAAAGCCACTACACCAAGAGAGGATGCAGGAGAGGACAGCACTCCAGGTCTTTTCTTCTGAGTGCCTGAGGCTGTTCAGCAGAACCACTGCTTTCCCTACAGGTACAACCAGACAGGTAGAGTGGAATGGAATTTACCCCAAACCCATGTACATCCTTTATATCCATACTTCCTGTTTTCCAGATCAAAAAGATACAGGCATTTTGGTGTGACAATCTCCTGAGATTAAATGGGGTAACCATCACAAGATGTTGCTGCATCTGGATCTCCCGTGTCCTCCCACCGCAACCACCTCCATCTCAGATGCAGCAGCCATCTCTGTACAATTCTCACTTACTGCAAAGCAAAGGAAAATGACTGATTTAAAAGAGCTCCTTGATTTAAATTCTCTTTGCTCAGGTGTGCACCTACAGCCCAGTTCCATCACCCCAACAGCAGATCCATGTTTTTCCAATCACTGAAACTGGGTACAGTCTGAGCACAGACAACAACTGCACTCCCAGGGTAGGGCAGAGCACAAGAGGAGCAGTCAGTGATGGTGCTGCAGCACTGCGGGAGTGAAGGCAATATCCATCAGCATGAATGCAGTGCTCCAGGTGAGGCCTCACCAGCACGGAGCAGAGGGGCAAGATCACCTCCCTGCCCTACAGGCCATGCTTCTTTTGACGCAGACCAGTGCTCCTTGTTCTTATTCTAGGCCAGTCTGAACAGTGTAGAGAGTCAATCTCAGAGCAGCACTTACCATCACACAGACTCTGTGTTTCTGGTCATGTGTTCAGAGCCCCAAAGCCAGATGTTCCCTATCTCCAGGCCACAGCCTCAGAATGGGCAAGGAGATTAAGGCTTTGAAGACACTGAAGCACTACTCCAGTGCAACAGCCCCTGATCCAAGCGAGCCATGAGGCCAACTGCCTGGCCTGCACGCACTACCACGTTCAAACGCGCGTGCAAGGGAAGGAAGTCAGCACTGACCTTCACTTCAGGGTGATCTGGTGCCACACCAAAACGGACAAGCCCAAACGGAACAGGCAGCTTCTCATAGATGTCCACTTGTGCCAGGTCATGGTGCTAAAGGACAGTAAAGGTTAAGTAACGAGGACAGAAGAGCCTCAGGAAGCCCAGCAGCTAAGGAGGGATGCACTCTGCTTGCCCACTGCTGGGTGAAATGCAGGGCAAGAGAGAGCGCTGCACAAAAATCCTGTAGTCAGAAACTGGTGAAGAGAAGGGAAGACATTCTGTTCCAGACTCTTCAAAGTTCCTTTACACACAAGCCATTACCTTATCCTGCCAGCTCCGACTGCAAGATGCAGCAGAGAATGTAAAGCCAACAACAGTACCTTTGAGGGGCTCTCTCCTCACTCCCATCTCACAGCCCTGCTTCTGTGCTGACTTCGTGGCTGTCTGCTGGGCAGGAGGCACCAAACACAGCCCCCTTGGTGCTGGTGAACACACCAGGCTGACACGTACCAAGAGCCCGAGGGCACCCTGAGCTGAGTCACCTCCAGGTTCGGGCCAGAGCTTTACACAGATGTTTTGCTCTTAGGCTTTTGTTATCTTTTATTTTGAGTCAGCTTCATCCTGGAGATTAGGCAGCCCTGAAATGTGTCCCTGAGGCTTAGCAACAGTTATTTTCCAAAATATATCAGAGGCAGCACAGCAGTTTAATGATGGGGTTAAGCAGCTGCACCTCTCGTCAATACTAGCAGTTCAGCTCCGTGCTTCAGTCTCATTTCCCATCAGAGATTATCTCAAGCACTAACACCTACAGCTACAGGGCAGAGGATTACTCTTTTGCCCCACTTCAAGGGGAGAAGGAGTCAGGAAGGTAGGGGACGTCATCTGTGTTGGTGAGCAACATCTCTAGACAAATCAGATCTCTACCAGTTATTTGATTCTAGAAGAGTCATAGAGCTGTAAAATCATTTGAGTTGGAAGAGACATTTAAAGGTCATCTAGTCCAACCCCAATGCAATGAGCAGGGACACCTACAGCTCGATCAGGTTGCTCAGAGCCCACTCCAGCCTGGCCTTGGGTGTCTTCAGGGACAGGGCATCCACCACATCTCTGAGCAGCCTGTGCCAGTGCTTCACTACCCCTGTTGTAAAAAACTCGTTCCTTACGTCCAACCTAGATCTCATCTCTTTTAGTTTGAAACCATTTCCCCTTCTCCTATCACAACAGACCCTGCTAAAGAGTCTGCCTCCTCTCTTATAGCCCCCCCTTTAAATACTGAAGGCCGCTCTCAATTGTCCCTGGAGCCTTCTCTTCTCCAGGCTGAACAGCCCCAGCTCTCTCAGCCTGTCCCCCCAGGGAGGCGTTTCATCCTTTGGCATCACTAGGTCACAACTCATAGCAATATGGCCAGGCTGCACTTTGGCCCAAATGATCCAGGGCAGTGCTGTCCAGCTCAGCCCTACAGTGAAAGGGCTACTTTCCCCCTACTCTGCGGGGCCAGGGCTGCTCCAAGCAGCATCAGACCCTGCTGGGGTAAGGACAGGCACCCACGGAACCGCTCCCCACATCCCCGGAGCACCCAGACCCCTCCCTCAGAGGGAAGGCCCCAGCCCAGGTCCTGCTACCTTCAGGATGTGCTGAGCCGTGTAGAACCCGGCGGGGCCGCTGCCCACCACGCAGATCCGAGGGGCCGGAGCACGCGAGGACAGCCAGCGCCGGAGACCTGGGGGGAGAAGAGGCAGAGCGGGTGACGCCGGCCGAGCCGCGGGCTCCCCGGCCCGCGCCCACCCCGCAGCACGCACCCACGCGGGCGGGGGCCGCCATCGCCTCGCTGGGGGCTGAGCGCAGCCCGCGGCCGCGTTCTCCCTCCCCATATACCCGAGGCGGAACCGCCCCGAGGCCGCCGCACCGCCCCGAGCCCGCGGCCTTGGCATTCTCGGAGCCGCCACCTCCTCGTCTCCGGGCCGCGCCGCCGGGCCCGCCCCCCCAGCCTCGCTCCCTCATGGTGACCCTCGGGGCACGTGGCACCCCGGACTCCCCCACCGCGCTCCCGGCCCCGCAGCCCGGGCTCCCCAGGTGCCCCGCCGCCCATCGGGCCGCACGCCCTCACCCGCCCCGCCGCTCCTCCAGCACGCGCCGCCCGGCCCCATCCCGCCTGCCACCGCCCCGCCTCCCCACCGACCAATCGCGAGGCGGTACTTAGCATAAGCCCGCCCCCTCGGCGCGGCGCCGTCAGCCAATGGAGGCGTGCGGCTGGCCGGAAGGGGCATAGAGAGGGAGGGAGGGAAAGGCGGGCTCGGCGCCGTTCTGGCCGGCTCTCTCTATGGGTAAAGCCTCCACGGTACCTTGGGCGGGGCGGGAAGCGGGTTCAGCGCATCCGCGCGGCTCCGGCTCTGAATGGCGTTTCTTTATTTATTTTCGAGAGTGATGAGCTGCAAAGGTGTCCAGGAGAAGGAGAGCTCAGAGACGGGTTTTTAAACCATCCTCCTGTGAAGTAAAATCGCACTACCAAACCCAGAGCGCACACAGCATCCCCGCACAGGATGCGGCAGCGCAGAGCAGCTCCCAGCCCACGAGGGGAGGGATGAATGCCATGAGGCATTTCATTTCCTTTGCATTCCCCAGCACAGGGCGGCAGGAGCCCCAGTGCCCAGCCCCTGATACCAAGCCCATTCACTGGGCCCAAAAGATGCTTACAGATTGTACAGCTGCCAAGGCACACAGAAAAGCACTAAAAGGGCTTTTTAAAAGCAATTAAGGCTGATTTCACAGCTAGAAGCTAGTTTTAATAAGGGTTGTAAAAGCCACATGCTTTCTCATCTTGGAAATGGGTTCCTGCTGCGGCAGGCAGCTGGCCCTGTGTTCCACTGCCCGCATCTTTTGCACGGTTGCACGGGGAACAGCAGCTTCCCACGGCTTCAGAGGGCATTCGTACTCCTCCCAGCATCATTGCCCCACGGCTGCTTCCAGCCCACAGGCCACGCTGGGGCTGCAATCCCACACAGCTACAGTAACAGCACCCGCAAAAAAGGGCAGAAAGCAGGGGTGCAGAGCACAGGGCCCAGGAAGCTCCTGCTTAAAAAAGCAGCAGATGAGCATCCCCAGCACTGCCCAAGCTGGAGAGCTGCCCCACAGCCCCTCCCCCCACAGACTCCCAGGTGGGATCCCCACATGAATTGATCCAATGACAAAAAGTAGAAATAAAAATCCACTTCAACACCTTGAGCTGAATTTTCTAAATCCTTGTTCCCAGAAGAAACGGATTCCCCCGTCCCAGTCAGGTAAAACACAGCAGCAGTGACACCCCGCTGTCCCCCAGCATTTTTCAACAGCTCCTGGGTAGCACATGGTGACACGTCCCCGCCACCTGCTCCTGCGCGGCAAGGACACAGCCAATGGGCTTTGCTTCGTTCTCCTCAAGCATGAAAGCAGAGTGGGTAGAATTGAACCCTGTCCATAAGCAGCTCCAGGGGGGGGGCAGGACCCTTGCTCAGTCCCTGCCTTGGCACTGCTCAGCTCGTCCCTGCACAGCACCTGCTGCTCAAAGTCAGGACACTGGGAGGAACGTTTCCTGCAGCGATTCGGCCCCCAGCTCACTGGATGCCCACCAGTTCTGTGATGGGTGGTGCGTGGACCATCAGCTCCTCGTACTTCTGCAGGAAGAGCTGGAGCCGGGAGGCATAGGTGTCCTCGTTGTAGGGCAGCCGCTTCTCCTTCAGGTACTGCGACACGATGGGTTTGATCTGTGGAGACAAAGGGACTTTGCATTTGCAGGCTGGGCCAGAGCATGCCCTGCCCAGAGGAGCCAGCTGCAACAGCTTTGCTGTGAAAATTGAGAGGAAGGTGGTATCCAATTGCAGCAATACAGGGAGTTCCCCTGGCACATGGCTTTGTAGAATTAGGATGGATTCCTTAACAAGGCTTTTAATGAGGGTTGGCCCCACGTGCTTCCATTTGTGCCTGCCATGTGATGGGGACAGGAAGAGCAAGAGGCCACTACTACCCACCCTAACGTGACATCAACTGCTCTAATGCAGCCTTCTCACAACAGCTTCATTCTCACCCATAAATGAGATTGAAAATAAGGTGTTAGGGGATGGAGATCCCTGCCTTTGAATCTCCTCCAGCCAAGGACAGCATCCTGAATTTTCAATGCATCCCTTGGGGCAACAAGGATGGGCACAACCCAAACTACTGGAACCTGTCACAGACCCCAGGTGAAATCATAACAACTTGCATGGTACTTGAGATGCATCCCACATGGAGAGGCAGGAGGACCCCTACACGACGCTGGGGCTGGGACTGGCTCACCTTGAGGCACATGTTGTCAGACAGGCTGGGGAAGAGGTGGTGCTCCACGTGGCAGCTGATGAGCGAGTGGCCGAAGCACCAGTCAAGCAGAGCATTGCGGGGCAGGTTGAGCACGCCCAGGCTCATCTGCTGAATGCGCTTGGGCTTCCGATCAGCCGCAAACATGGGGAGGCCGATGTGCTGCAGGAGAGGCACGCTAGGTCCAGCCCCCAAGGTCATTCCATCCTCCTATCCATGAGCCCAACACATGCAGATCCACCACCCTCGGGCCCTGTGTCCCCACAGAACCCCAAGCTGTTGTGCCAGCCTCCTCCCTCCAGCCCAGGAGCTGCATCTTCATTTGCATCTCCAAATGCAAACACACCAACACCCCAGCCCCATAGGCCAAAAAAGACGTCACCCAGCCCTTCCAGCTCCCCACCCTGGCTTTCCCCCTGCAGTGTTCCCATTACATCATCACAACGGAGATTACAGCCAGGGCTGCTCAACCTGAGCTGATGACAGCCTGCAAGGTCAGGCTCGATGCCCAGCACCACTGGGACCTCTTGGAGCTTCAATCCCACCTGGAATATGTTGACGTGGATGTAGGGGTGGGCCAGGAGAGAACGGGTGAGCAGCATGCAGAGCAGGGCGGACCATGGAGACTGAAAGCCCGAGACATGGCGCAGCAGACAGTAATGGCAGCACAGCCCCAGCGACATGAGGCAGACAGTGCGGAGAGCGGCCCTCATCTCCACGTTCCTCAGCAAGTCTGTGCCAGGAAGAGAAAGAAGAACTGGAATGTGGTGGTAGCCCATCCACTCTTCATCTCCCTTTCTCCCCCCAGCCTTAGTGACATGGCTTAGCAGGCGTGGGGGGGATAGATTGGGGTTGGACTTTGTGATCTCAGTGGTCTTTTCCAACCTTATGACCCTATGATAATGCTTATTTGGGGGGCTGGAGGTGTCCTCATGGCAGGACCCTGTCCCAGCATTAGGGCACGTGCTGGGACACCCAAGCTGTAAGATTTGGGTGCATGTTCATCTCTAGTGCGCAGTGACTGCCTCCACTTACAGCACTGCCCAAGGGGCAGTGCTCCAATAGCCTGTCAGTAGTTCCTGGGCTCTTCTCCCTCACTCATTTCTTGGCACTATTTCTTCCAGGTCACTGGTTTGTCTGCTTGTTGTGCCCCATCCCACCACCATGTACACATCCACCACCGCTGCGATGCTCCCACTGACCCACACACCCAAACCTGGCTATGGCCAAATACCCAAATTAAAGGAAAACAAATCTGGGGCACTTTAAGCTCATGAGGGCTTTTGTCAGAGCTTTCAATGCTTGTTTCCTTTGAACTCTGAAGCATTTCTGGGCATCAGCAGAATGGAGAGGTGTGAGTGAGCTCACCATGTCCAGCCTCCCATCCCAAGGCACACACCTAGCGCAACCAGGGGGGTTATGATGGGCACGGCGAGCGGCGCGATGAACATATAGATGTAGCGGTTCAGGAAAGGAAGCTTCCAGGTGCTGGAGTCCCCCAGGCCAATGACATTGGTGTAGCCATGGTGGAGCTTCACGTGGTTGTAGCTGGCCTGCTCGGCCGTGAATGCTGAGCAGAACTGGGTGGGAGAGAAAGGTCGAGAGGTAATGGCCTTAAGCTGCACCAGAGGAGGTTCAGGTCGGGTATTAGGAAAAATTTCTTCTCAGAGAAGTGATGCACCAGCACAGGCTGCTCAGGGAGGGGGGGAGCCCCCTGGAGGTGCTCAGCACCACAGAGATGTGGCACTGAGGGACATGGTCAGTGGGGGTGGTGGGGTGGGCTGAGTGGGGCTGGATGGCCTCAGAGGGCTTCGCCAATCTGTATGATTCTGTGATTCTGTAAAGGAGAGGTGATGTCAGCAGCCATTCATGAGGGTCAGGCACCCATGGGTGCTGCTCTGCATCCAGGGGAGATGCTCTGCACCCTGCAGGCTCCAAACAGGGTGGAAATGGGCTTTTAGAGCTCAGCACTGGAAAACATCCCCACCACTCACGCCCATCCATGGGTGATATTCCCAGTGCTCACTGGTGAGGTGCTGATGGGGCTTTTGGGGGCCATCAGATCACACTCACCTCAATGAAGAAGACAGCCCACACTTTGCCCCAGGCCTTGGACTTGGTCAGGGCGTTGTGGCTGGCCAGGTGGCTGCCCTTCACAGCCAGGGTGTGATATCCCACGCCAAGGATTAGGACACCCGCCAGGAAAGGGATGGCGTGGGCTGAACACAGGCACAGGAATCCTGCAGAAAAAGCCCGGGGCAGGGGCTCAGTCAGCACTCCTCAGCTCACAGCCACGACCGAGAGGTGTTGCAACACCAACACACACTGACTGCTGCCCTAAACTTGTTTCCCAGACATAATTACAGGTATTAAAACTGCCTGAGCCGGTCAGCATCCCTGCACAGTGCCCTTTGTGGCTGAGCTCCCAGCTGCCACGGCAGCAGGCATGGCTAGGGAGGAGCCCAGCTGTCCCCATCCTGGGGAGGGAACCTGCACACCCTGACTGCCCAGCTTCAGGTGCAAGCCAGAGGAACCCCAGGATGTGCTCAAGAGAGAAGAACTCCCTGAGAAAACCACGAGGCTCTATATGTTGTGGGACAGACTTGGTGGCAATTTTGTGCCTACACAGATTTACAGACTCATCTAGGACAGGATATTTCTGGGGACAAATACAGTTCTGTGATGATTTCAGCAGCCCCAGGTGTTCAAAAGCAGAATCAGCCCAGTGAGTCCAGCCCAGCACCCCCTGCACCCACCATTGCTCAGGGCATCCTCACCCAAATCCTGAGGGTTTCCCTGACCAGCTGCTGGGCACACACAACTCTGTGTGCCACCCTGTCCTACCCACCCCAGTTCCATTCTGTCACCCAGTGCGGGTTTCCAGCGGGGTCAGGGTGACCCAGCACAGGGCAAAGGTTTTATTGCAGTTTTGTTACAGCTTGACAGGCTGCTAACAGGCTTCTAACACAAACAAAGTCCCTTGCTCTCCGCATCACCAATGTGAAAGCAGCGAGGAGGCAGCGGGACCCCCATGCTGCGGGCTCTTACCTGCTGGCAGCGCTAGGAGGCTGCAGGTGAGGATGCAGATGTCCACGCCGTGCCTCTCCCACCAGCTGCTGCTCCGCACCACCCTCTGCACCTGCTCCGAGAGCTCGGCCATCAGCGCTTCCCCGCTCTCCGCCCGCTGCAGGGCCCCGCGCGCGTCTTCTCCGCGTCCAGAGGTCACATCTCCATCGCTCAGCTCTGGCCACAGCTCCTCATCCTCTGCCATCGCCCCCGCCCCGCTGACACCGGGAGCTGGCTCGTCCCTGTGCGGGGTGTCCCGCGTCCCCTGGCAGCCGGTGACGCCGCTGGGATGCTGTCCGCTCCGCCTCGCCGCACCGCTGTCCTCCAGGGGCATCTCCCCGCCGAGCGCGGCCGGCGCAGAGCGGTGACACGCAGCGCAGAGCCCGCAGCCCCCGGCGCCCCAGCGGTGGCCTCGTCCCTCCCGTGTCCCCCAGTCCCCAGCGCTGCCGCCGGGCTCCGCAGTTCCGGCCGAAGGACGGGGGAAGGACAAAGAGGGAAAAAATAGTAATGACGGTAATATAACCCTAAAGCCGAGGAGGGCGCGGAGGCGCAGCGCCGGCCCCGCACGCAGCTCTTCCCCGGCGCCGCGGAGCTGCGGGGAGGGAGGAGCGAGGCTCGACGGGGAGGAGGCTGCATACAGATGAGCACCCGCAGGAATCCGCCCGCTGCCCATTTCGGGGAGCGGCCGGGGACAGGGACGGGAATAAAGAGGAAAAGTGACCGAGAGGCACGAGGGGATGCTAAAAGGAAAAGAGCCGAAAGCCAGAAACAGCTCCAGAAAACCCAGGCAGAGCATCTGGGGCAGGGGATAGGGTTTCGTTTCCTCCGGAGCCCATCCCTGGGAGAGTATTCCTGGCAGGAAACCAGGGAACAGCGAGCTGCGGAGGAGGGAACGCACCTCACCGCTGCGCCTACTGCTGCGGCGCCGGCACCCACGGGGCCCTCCTCTTTTCTGTGCTGTTCACACGGGTTTTGTAAGAATTTCCTCTTTTCCATCACCGCATCCTGCTTTGTCACCAAGAAATCACAGGGACTGAACCTCCTGGGACATGTGCACAGACCCTTTGAACCCTGTGGAGGAGGGCTATCAACCATCACTTCCTCTCCGGGGCACTGGAATTCTTTTTTCTTGGTTCTTTCTCCTAACCAAAAGCTGCACCATCTCAACAAGAAGGCACTGATCCCCCCCAAGACCTCAGAGCGCTGCTGACATCTGCTTTGCTGCACCCAATGCTGGGGCACCACAGCCCCAAACTGTGACGGGCTCTGGGCTCGGCCGATCCCCGCAGCGACCTGCGCCTCACCCAGCATTGCACCACGTTCCCTGAGCCCCAGGGGATTTGCATCACACACTGGAATAATAAAAAATAAAAATAAAATCACACTTGCTGCAAAAGAGCAGAGCTGAGAGCACACTGCAGAGCTGCAAGATTTTCTCTTACAGCAGCTCACTTTTTGAAAATGAGTTTCCAGAGCCACTAAAAAAAACTCAGCATCAGGAGCCCCAGCAAACTGCAGTTCAGCGTTTCATTTTGGTACCGAGCTCCTTTCAACACCATCTCATTAGCAGGGGAAGCTCGGGGCCAAGCAACACCCGCAGGCGCTGCCCATCGCACCAATGTGGCGTTGGACATGGTGAGCATTGGGGAACCTCCTGGGCCTGTCCTGATCAATGCTCTCATCACTGGAGGAGCAGAGCACGGGTTTACCCCTCTCGCAGTGTCACCACCAGGGGACAGTGGCAGCACAGTGACCAGCTGCCACGAGAGTGCTAGAGGGCAAAGGTGAGCCGTGGTGCAGCTGACCACCGCACAACTGCAGGATGGGACAGGACGGATTCTACGGCGATGGCAGAGGAGGAGGTGGGGATCACCATCACATCCAGGAGCAACAAGAGGCAGCAGGCGAGGTCAGGCTATTTAAGGCAAGGATTTGGTGGGCACCAGCACTGACTGGCACCACTGAGATGGTGCTCCCCTGCTCAGGAGGGAGACGAGCAGCTCTCCTGAACAGCACAGCCCCCTTTGCTGCTCTCCCTTTCCCCCTTCCCAGGAGCCAGGACAGTGTCTGACCCCAGCAATGAGGGATTTCCAGTTAAGGACTTGGAGTTTGCAGCCCTAAATCTGCTTCCTTGCTGCCTTGTAAAGGTCTATTTTCAAAATGAACTTTTAAACCCTGATTTACATCTTGTTTTTCACTATGTACATCTAAACTACACAACCTTGTTGACCCCAGCAAGATTTTAGGGATAAAAGCAAAAGATAACATGCCTCTGTCCCCACCATGGAAACAAACACCTCCAATTTTGCAGGGAAAAAACCACAGCAAAGACTCCCAAATCCTCCAGCATGCAACAGGATGGCAGAGATCAGCATAATCCCTGGCTGCAGAGCAACGAGCTGCCAGCTGCCACTGACCTCACGCAGCACATCACCAGCACAGGGTCCCACAAGTACACGGGGAAGAGTCTTCTTCAGCCAAAGGCGGCATTCACAGCGCCAAAGCTTTGAGTGGGTGGCAAAAAAACCTGCACTTGCACCTGAGGGACAGAGATTTCACCTCTATACCACCTGCCCCTATCAGCTCAGCTTTTCTTGCAGTCCTTCCCTTTTTAACACCTGGCTTTGGATGGGGTTTCCTCCCTACTTTGAGGCTGAACACGTGGGCAATCAGCTTAATGAGGGATTAATTACCACCATCCCCGTCCCAACAGGCAGACACAACACACCATCATTTGTTGGGGGGAGGGGGGTGGGTCTGGGTCTTCAAGGAGCAGAGACTCGGGTTGAACACCTCACTTCCAAACCTTGCCCTGAGCCCCAGCCCCGGGGCATGGAGCTCCATCTGCTGCTAGTGCCCAGCTTCACCTCGGGGACCCCAAAACCGCTCCATCCCGCTCGGCTCTGTACATGGCTGCTGGGGAGCAGAGCTGTGAACATCCTCTGGGCACCCCAAATCTTCCCCCCACGGGGTGAAGAAAAGTCCTCGTGGCTGCTTGAAATGTCGCCGCGCGGGCACCAGAGGGAGTCACAGCTCCACTGTGCGTCTGCACGAGTGCTCATTTTGCCAAAATACTGCTGCAGGCCGCCCCAAAAAGGAGAGCGATGCTGCCGCCCCGTGCCCTGAGCTCCTCTGTGGCTGCTCCACTGCTCCCTTGTCCCAGAGGACATCTGTGTCCCTTTGGTGGAATGGCTGAAAGGGACCGGGAAGGGGTTGGCCAGGGTTGTTCTCTTGCCCACGTGCTCCCCGTGCTGCCAGGACATGGTGAGGCCGCGAGCTTCACTTCAATAAATATCCCCCCCAGCTCCACTCCGGGCAGCGCAGCTGTGCGCCAGCACGAGGCACACACAGACACTGCAGCTGATGGAAGAATCCTGTCAGCGCTCTGCCCCTCCGGGAAGCGGCTGCGTGCCACCATCATGGTCCCCACGTCCCCCAGCTCCTGTACCAATGGTGAGAACAAAACCCAACACAGCAGGGACAAATCTGGGTGAAATCACAAAATGGGTGCGAACCAATCGGGTATTGCACCAGTTTGGTGGAAATCACGCAAACCCATCATCTCTTCCCAGCCCAAATATCTCCTGGGGACTCGATGTATGTTCACCACCAGCCCTTGTGGCCACCATTACCGGAACGTCGTGATACCACACCTGGACCATCCGGGTACCATTCCCAGACCATGTTTTCCGTTTTATATATCAGCTGTGAATAAAGCAGCTGTCATCCACCCCCTGCTCCATGCCGGCTTAATTTCAAAAGCCTGGCTGGAGGTGTCAACTAATCACAGACTTCCTCCACTTAGCAGCTCAGGGCGCAGGTGATCATTAGTTTGGGTGCCTCTGCTCCTGCCCCGACCGAAACTGCTTGCCCCCACCCCTTGGTCCCCGGTGTCATCGCATGGCAAGGTGTTACCCAACACAGGGCTCGGGGCAGGATCTGTCCCTCTCCATGAAGCTGAGCTGCCCAGTTCACAGCTGTGTTCTTACACAGGGGGAACCCTGGGTCCACCACCCGGCTCCTTTTGGTAGCAGAGATTTGGGGCGAATCAGCAGGGAGGTGACAACTCATTTGGCTCACGCCTTCTGCCAGCACCAGGTCAGAGAGACATCCGTGCTGCAGATCCCCAACTAAACCCAGTTTTCATACAAACGTGGCACTGCCCAGTCTCCAGGCTAATGGGATGGCCACACACATCCCCATGGGCAGGTACGTGGCAAGCAGCCACCCACACAACGCTTTTCCCACTCTATACCTGCAGAGGCTGCAAGGCTGTGTCCCCTGCCCTGTCTAGGAATGAGGGACGCGTCCAGCCTGCTGGAACAGAGAGGAATATGGGCAGGGTGGACCCTGCAGGACAGAGCTCCAAGGGCTGGATGGATGCACCCAACTGTGATGCATTCTTGAGTTTGGGACAAGAACGGCCAGCACTGGCATCGTGGACAGCTTGGTGCCACCCTACAAGGTTATTTCTCAAGGCCACAACAGACCAGAAGGGACACAGCACAGGAGGACAGCGTAGTGCCTGGCACCCGTTGCCTTTTTCCCCAGCAGTATCTGGATGTGTCTGGCTGCACTACTGTGTTTGCCATCTTAAGAACACAGAGATAAGCCAAGGCCTGACCGGAACCTCTGCTTTGACTTCATCTCTGCTCTTGATGGGATCATGAGATGCTGTACAGGACTTTTACCAAAACCAGGAACAAATGCAACATGAAAAACTCCCCACTCATTACAAGGACACCCCAAACTCTCCCAGAGCAGCCCACACATGCAGCTTTCAGCCGGACAAGGAGCTGCTTGGGGTTGTCTCTGTACCGGGATGGGCACTGGTGCTTGGCCATGGATCGGTGCCACCCTCCGGTGCACACAGCTCCTGGTGCCACAGCCAGGTGCCACCCGGACAGAGGGGAAGTGAGGGCATGCACGGCCGTGATGTAATCTTGCCCCGGAGGCCGTCCCTGGAAGGGAGCGAGCTGCCCAGCCGGGGTGGAAAGCCAAGGCGCTGTGTCATTCCTTCAGGCTGGAAATTTGGTCGGGAGCCAAAGGGCTGCCTGGATCACACCAGACTCTGAGAATGTATCCCAGTCTCGGCAGGTCTTGCATGCCTGTACCTTAGTTCCATCTTCCGGCCACTGAGGGAAGGCAGCGGTCAAGGCAACAGGGAGGGGGAGAGGGGCTGCTGTCAGCTCCCCGCTCTGCCCGCTGACAGCCCTGGGGATGCATGCAGCCAGCACCCTACAGGACTTGTCCATCCCAGCAAAGGGGGAACTGGGCTGAGCTGCCCCCAGCCCACCTCTCCATGGGGCAGCCCAGATTTTGGGGCAGGGGCAGCCCACCAGAGCTGGCTGTGTTTAATGCGGGTGTTCAGATGCGCTTTGCCAGCCATAGGGATAACTCACGCACTGCCTGGCAGGGATTTCATCAGCACGGCCAGACCCATACAACCAGTTAGCTTGGAAAAACAGGGACTCTTCTAATGACAGCTTTGGAGCATCGATGCTCTGGGTCCCAGCACTCTGCAAGAACATCTGGCGGAGCCTGTGGGAAGCTGCAGGGCAGTCGCTGCTGCAGCCCCATCTCCGTGCAGGGCAAGGGAGACATCCCCAGCTCCCATGTTTTGCAGCTCCTAGCAATACATGAACAACACAGAGCTGCTAAATTTTGCAACTAGGGCTGCAAAGCCGCCCATTCTCTCCAGCCCCCGTTCTCTAGCTTTCCCCCTAGAACTGTTGCAGGCAAATGCAAGTTGCTGTGAGCTAATCCCAACCTGAGGAACTGGGAGCCACCCTGACCCAGGCAACATCATTGCTGGATTATACCACTGGCTTCAGCCAGAGCCGGCCGGGGTCAGGGTCAGCTGCAGCTGCTGTGCTCAAGCATTTGGCTGCGGGAGGGCCAAGTGGGGCAAAGCAAAAGAGGGAGGAGGCCCAGGAAAAAAAAATAGGGCTCAGAATAGAAACCAGGTTAGGGCTACACAGTGGGTGGCGGGAGCAGGTATTGCTGGCTGCCGTGCCAGCCTTGGAGACCGCAAGCTCCACGGCATCCTCAACAGCACGGCCAACGCGATGCCATGAGAGCGCGGCAATGCAGCAGGCTTGCACGGTTGTCAGCACTCAGGTTCTGAGAGTCTTCCAGCTGGGGGCACAGGGGGAAAGGGGCTGCAGGAGCTTGGGTGCAAAAGGGACAAAATCTCAGCCCTGAACCAAGCCCAAGCCCTGGGGCAGCTGGATGGAAACTCGGTGGAAAGCGAGAATCAAATAGCAGGTCTGTAGGGAAAAAAATCATCAGATATTTTTTCCTCCCTTCTTCCTGAATGGGAGAAAGAACAATCAACAATGAGCCAAGCAACGCAGATAAGCCCGACCTCCCACAGCGGCGAGGCGAGCGTCACCGGGCTGGCACTGCCCTGGAGCACAGCAGGCTCACGCGGTGACACCGGCACGGGGAGCCCTTGGGCGGCTGGTGCCACCTCACACACCGCATCTGCCGGTAAGCACAGGAGCTGACCCACAGCCACGGCCCTGCTGGGCTGCAGCCAGCTGGAGCTGGGCACAGGTATGGCGCGGAGCTGATAGGGGGTTTACCGATAAAGGCTGGAGGCAGTTTCTGGGAATGGCTCTGCTGCCCGTCCCCAGCCCTCTTCCTGAGCATGATATTGCCTTCTGGCACGGCGTAGGTGATGCCCTTGGGAAGCAGGGTGATTTGCTGGGAGGGCAGTGACTAAGGGGTGAGTTCTGTTGGAAAAAGGGGTGAAGCCAACCTCTGCGGGAAGTCCCCTTTGAGCACATAGGACTCAGGCTGCTCAGGGAACTGTGGCTTTCCTGAGCCATGGACCACCCCAGGGAAGCCAAGTGTCACCCAGGATCTATCCATCAGCTTCAAACCATGAGAAAACCACTTCTGTAAAACCCAGAAGGATGAATGCTGTGCATTATGTCAAACACCATCCCCATGACCTCTGTTTCTCCCAGACACCAGACTGTCGGTGTCCCCTCTTTGTTCCATGTTGCTCCATTCCCAATAATTCAGGGGAAGGACAGTGTTAAAACGGTGCTTTCCTTCAGCCCTCAGATCCAGGACCTGCTCACTCCCCAGAAGCCCAAAGCCACACAGGAGGCACCCACAGCACCTGCATCACACACAGACGAAACCAGTCCGTGTCGGGGACGCATACCCAGTTGTGGCACTGATCCTGGCCAGGACAAGGCAGACTGAGCCCATTGTGCTCCTGCCTGGGGTGCCGAGTGAAGCCATGGGTTGGGTGAGTAATGCCCTGGGCTGGCTGCCTCGAATACTTGGGGCTGATCTATCACCTGTGTGCCAGGAGGCGATGACCACTGGCCAAGGTGTGGATGCCTTCCTGGAGCTGCGAGTGGGGCTCAGGGCCACGTCCCAGCGTTGTGCTCATGCTCCTGTGCCATCACTCATCCCCTTGCTCAAACCAGAGCCTCCAGCCACCAGGCAGGACCCTGCTGTCCTCCACATCTGCCACCCCCAGGGTGGCTCTTGGGGACATGGACACCACCACACCTCCCACCAAAGCCACTCTTCGCTCTTCCCATGCATCCCTCTGGGTATCACTCCAGTATGTGACTGAGCCCCAGGGGCTGCTCAGCAGTCCCAGAGCAGGAGCAGGGCTGCAGTCACAAACATGCCGGCACTGCTGCCGGTATCCTGCCTACGCTGTGTAACCTCTTACATCAGAAGGCACCGGGCCAGCTCCTGCCTCCTGCCTCCTGCCTGCTGCTTGCACCGGCACCACGGCAGCTCCCAGGGCCCAGCACTCGGGGTCCCACACCCTAAGGATCCTCCAGGTCCATGGGGTGCCCATGGGACAACCAGTGCCCACTGGGACAGGAGAAAGGTGTCCTCCCCCTCAGGGCTCACACACAGCAGCCACCCCTGGTGTCTTCTGAAAGCACAAAAGAAAAAAAAAAGATGTCTTAATTCACTATTTAATTTCTTTTCTATTTTTAATTTAAGAAACTTTAGTATGGGGATAATGAGCTGGCATCTTCCTCAAGCATGGAAACCCTGGGCCCCTGCATGCTTTCCAGACCCACATAGATGGGTTATGGGGTGCTGGGGAAGCAGGGTGAAGGCATCCCACATTGGGTAGGACACCATGCCAAGAACAGCACACATCCCCTCGCCTCCCCTTCCCAGCCATGAACCATACGGGAAACCCCCGGCAAGTTCTTTGCCTGGAGGTGCAGTGGGCAGCCAGCTCACAGCACGCTCAGGGGCTGCGCAGGATGTGTGGAGCACACGCTCGGGGTCCATGCATATGTTAACATGAGCGGCCAAGCTCAGAGCACCGCTGCTGGGCACCCGCTGCTGTCGCCTGGGCCTTTTGATCATCTCTCGTGAGATGCAAAGCACTGCATGGTTTGCACCCGACTCCCTTATGTAAGAGTGGTGGAGATCAGCCCTGGTTTGTAGGTCAGAAAATGGAGGTGCAAGGCAGGTAAGGGATTGGGCTGGGTCAGCCAGTGAGTCAGTGCCAAAGGAGGGACCGGCGCGGTGGAGGCTTTATTAGCAGGTGAGGGGTGGAGCGAGGCTCCCAGGCAGGCGAAGGCACAGCTGAGGCGCAGCATCAGCCCATCGGGGTCTCGCCCTCTCGCCTCGTGTCCCCACGTCCTCAAATCCCCGACTGCCAGCCATGCAGCCCCGCTGCCCCCAGTGCCACCCCTAAGGGCATCGGAGCTGCCCGCGCCTGCAGCCCCACACCTCGACACGGCCGCAGCAGTGCCAGGACGCCAGGGATGGAGCAAGGTCAGTGAAACAGGTTTCTCCTCCTCCGTCCCTCGAGCACGGTGCTTTCATTCGCCCTTCCCTGCGCAGGTTGGGAGCTGTGGACTTGTTGACAGCGGCTCTCGTTAGCTCGGTTATTGAGCTGGGACGGGGCTGGATGTAGCGGCTCAGACAGTGAGCCGTCGCCTCACGCATGTCCCCATCTGGGTGTCTTTGCTGCGGCTCTTCCTCCAGACTTGCAAAGATTCTTTGTGCTTGGAGACCCTTGCTGTGGGGAGGTGGGCTCTGGAGGACCAACCTCCAGAGGGAGGCAGTAAGGGTGTGGGGGCTGCCTGAGCACTCAGTGCCAATCTTGGGGTCTGGGAGTGGGGCAAGGATTGGGGTCATCTGGGAAAGGGTGAACACCGTGCCTAGGACAGGAGCCAGGATCCTTCCTCTGTCCCCTTCAGGGTTTTTGCCACGTCTCTGAAGTGCCCCCACTCTCCTCTGCATTTCTCTCCCCTGTGCCTACCAACAGTGTGCACAGGGATGGGGACATACAGAGGCTGCATTTTGGGAATGCCAGCTGGGGCAGCACCCCACAGCCACAGCGGGGTTTGGCTGCAATGCGGCTGGGCCAGCCAAGCTCCAGTGAGACAACGGGATGGGAACAAAGGGGCATGCAACCCAGCCCAACCCGTCCTCGCACCTCCTCCAGGGCACGAGTCCCTGAGCAGGGCAGGGGTCCCTGCACTGCAGCTTGGCCCAGGGACTGCAATGAAGGATAGGGAGAGCTGGGAGGGGATCTGCCCTTTCTGCTGGCACCGGGCAATGCAAGCAAGTTGGAGCTTGGTGTGTTGCACAGGGAAAAATTGTTTCTGGTTGCTGCTGAAGTACATCTTAAAAGGTTAAAGCGATCCCCTGCACCCCCCCCCCCCCCAGCCTTGTACGCTTTTGAGAAACAGCTGCATACCACCACCACGGGGTCTGAGAAAAGTGATCACAGCCACAGCTCTGCAGCTGCAGAGCAAACACATGCTGCCATTACCACAGCAAAGCTGAACATCTTGGATCAGGCACGTGCTTGCAGCTGGGTTCCCCATGCTGTCCTCTGCAAGGCAGCAAATTCAGGCTGAACCCATGCACAACCGGTGCTCTGAGCCCTGCTGCAGCCATAAGGAGAGGTGCTGGGATGCGGACATTGCCCTGCACCATGCTGTGCCCCCATTTCCCCAGGATGCTGCACGCCATTCCCCAGCACTCCTCCAGAGCAAGCTGGGAACAGCACTGCTGGGGAGCTCGCTCAGAGGGGGAACCCACAGCATGCTGCCTATTTGTTAGCATTTACAAATTGTGTGAAGCAGACCTAGAAAATCATTTACTGTGTTCATGCTCACAGGTGCAACCCCAGCCCCTGCAGGGCCAAACCCAGCCCCAGCAAGAGGGGTGGCACTTGGGGCCACATCCAGCCCTGTGCTCTGATGGGGGCAAAGCGGCGTGCAGAGGGTGCTCCATGTTGACCCCCACCGTGCTGCCTCCATCCCGGCTGTCCCCTCCCGTCTGCACACCACCTTACTCAGCTGTCCGGCCAGGAAGTGAATTCCCAGCGGGAAGGGCAGGACATTGTTAAGCAAATGGTGTACAATGGTGTGCGCTGGCCCGGCAGGTCCCCGACCCCAGCGCCGCCCTCTGCCTGGCACTGCCGTCAGTCGCTGGCCTCAGTGCGGTGCGGAGCGTAACGCAGGACTGGGACTGAGTGCTGCTGCTGCCCAGCCTCCAGGGGTCACCTCCAGCTCTGGGGCCCACTTGGTGTCCCATGGCCTCTCCTGGCTTCCATCGTGGTACCCGGGAGCAAGGGTGCTGCATCTTCTGCATCATCAGGAGCAGGGAAACAGAAGTCCAAATACAGGGGCTTGGTTTTGCTGATTTAGCGTGGAGAGCAGCACAGGGAGGGCTGGTGCTAAGGTCTTAGGGCATAATGGGATGTGGATTCATGGTACCCTGCTGGGTCTGGTCACCCCAGCCGCAGTGGCTGGTGTTTGCTTGCAGGCAGCACGGGGCCAGGACAACCCACCTGCTGCCCGCGTTTCTGTTTGGGAGGGTATGGAAGGGTGTTCTCCAGGGCGTGCCAACCCTGGCCTCCACCCTGCTTTCACAAGCACCCACTCCAAAAGGAGCTTGTTGATCTTGGTCGCAGAGGAGATGCAATTAGCAGCAGTGAGATTTACCTGCCAGGGCCTGGCTGTGCCAGGAGACAGGGGACAGCCACATCCCCGCGTCCCAGGCATGAGTAAAGCCCAGCTCCATCACCAGCCCTGCGGGATGCAGCAACCCAGGGCCGCCTGCTGCGGGACCGGGGGACACCTCTGGGGGCGGGGACATGGAGCATCCCGCCCTGCAGTGCTGTGGGAAAGGACACGGTGGGGAATCGAGGAGCCGCGGCCAAGCACCACAGCTGAGCTCAAGGAGCGTCCGTGTCCCCGCTCGGGTTTGGTCTGTCCCTGAAGTTGCGGAGGTGACCACGCTGGTCTCGGGGCATGGCGAGCTTCGGGGCTTCCTGGGACCTGTCCCGCGGCATTCGGCGGCACACTGCTTTTCAGCTCAGCCTTCCCAGCAGCTCTCTGAAGGAGAGCCGGGTCGGGAGAGCGGATCTTTGTGTCCCTACAGCCAGAAATCAGCAGCCACTCCGTGTCCCCGCGGAGCGGCCCAACGCGCTCCCCGGGCCGGACCCACCAGAGGGAGCTGTGGCACCGGGAGCTGAGCACGGGGAGCTGAGCACGGATGCACTGGGGCGCTCGGACCAGGCCCCACTGCCCCCAGCTGTGGTGCCCACCGGTGCTGTCCCCAGTCCTGGGAAGTTCTGGGTGAAAATCCAGGCTCTGCTCCTGCATCAAAATGCCCTGCAAGGTCAGGACAGACACACTGCCTCCATGGGACAGCTATCCAACCAGAGCACTGTAAGGCAGCTATCAACAAAAGGCAGGAACCCAATAGAACAGCATCTTCGTTTCAGATCATCACACTTCCACGGCACAGCCCAGACTCATGGACACGCTGTGCTCCCACTGCCAGAAACCAGGGCTGGCAAGTCTGAAGCTGAACAGCCCCAAACCAGCGGAACCAAAACTCCCTTCCATGCCACAGCATCAAACAATGGACCAAAGCAACCAAGGACCAGGGGACACAGCTCCCCAGCTCCCTACTCCCCTACCCAGTGCCCCAAAACAACCACTTGCTCAAGAAAGAACAGATGTGATCGTTTATTTTGGGTCCCTTTGAAAATACCATCGCATTGCTCCTTCCTTCCATGGCTTTGCGTGGTCTCAGGCCCACGTGCACTCCTCCGGTGAGCAGGGGCGGCTGGCAGCTGCCCAGCCTCATCCCAGCAGCCGTCCTCCACCGGGCACCGCTGGGAGCATCTCACGGACAGAGCAGAACAAGGGAACAGGAGGGCAGGGCAGAGGGATGGACGGGCAGGGCTGCAGCTTTCAGCTGCCCTGGGAAGAGAGTCTCTGGCTTGTGATTTCTGGCAACTTAGAACTGGGTTTGTTTCATTAAAAAAAATAAAATAAGATGCTGCTGCTGCTATCTGCAAAAGGAAAGAGAAAAGCCTGTCAGCACCCTGGAGATCTGAGACTGAACTGTACTGGAAGCTGGAAAAACGAGCAAGAAACACACAGATTTGTGAAGGATCAGAAGCAAGAAGAGCACAGTGACTGGGGTCAGTGGGGACACCGTGCTAATAACTTCAGTTCACCTCAATGGCAAGCATGCAGTCCTTCAAACCAAACCAAACCAACTCAGGAAACACCATAAAATAACAGCTCCAACCCAGATAACGCAATCTCCAAAGATCTCTGAAGATTCGAAGCTCTTGGGAAAGGATTGCCAATGCCACTGGACAGTGCCCTCAGCCTGCTCCCACTGGGAACCATCATTACTTCTTTCAGAAGGTGAAGAGTCAAGGCAAGCGTGAGTGTGGCTGGAAATCCTAGCTACGGGGATTCAGAAGAATCAGACCACAGAGCAGCCTGCATTCATACAGGTTATGAAACAAAGCAAGGACTTCACATCCTGCCCAGCCACAAGGGCTGTTGAGTAATGAACTAATGCTATTGCCACCTCTCTGAACTCTCATCATTTCCACACAAGCAGGAATTTGCTCACACACAGAAGCACCGAGGTTACCTGGACTCCTACTTTTCCAAGTGAGTTGAAAAGCAGACCTTACATTATCCAAATCTCCACCCGCCGAAAGGTTTAATCGCTCAGTGGCCCCATCTCTTACTTACAGTTCAGTGTCTACAATAACATCTGGCCTCTCCAGAGTCTGCCGTCTCCTCTGGATGGCATCCACAATCTTTTTCCTGGGGCCCAATGGGATGTTGATGCTCTTCAGGTCATTGTCTGAACACAGCATGAGGGCCTCCAAGTCGATCTTTTCCTTCTTCAAGATAGAGATGAACTCAAACATGTGCAGGGAAGCCAGAAAAGTCTCCAAGGGGCTGGTGTCTGGTTCGTCATCGTCGTCGAGGCCCAGCTCCAGCTCGTCCCAGGGCAGCTCCTCCGCGTTCCTCTCCTGCAGGCTGTTGGCACTGCCAATGCTGTCGTTGAGACTTGGCGAGCGCTGCAGGCGGCTGCGCAGTTTGACACCTTCTCCATCCGTGTTGCCTTCCCCCAGCACGCTGGCGTCCTCGCGGCCGATCCCGAAGAGCCCGCTGCTGACGTAGTTGCGCCGGAACACCATGGTGCCCAGCCCGGGGCGGTTGAACAAGGACTCGTGGCCGGAGTCAGTGCTGACTTCCGAGTGGGCCGAGTCCATGTGCAGGCCCGGGTCGCTTATGGCACGGGAGACGGTGTCCTCGTCGGTGAGGAACATGTCTCGGATATTACGCCGAGTCCACTCCTTGGGGCTGGCGTAAGTGCCCTGCTTCACAAACATGACATCATTGCCCAGCTGCAGGCCAGACAGAGACCGCACGCTTTTCCTCCCATCCTCGTAGATTTTGAACGTCCCATCCACCTGCTTCTTCTTCTCTAACTTCCTTTGAATCTTCGTCTTTCCCTTGGCTGTGCCGTGGATGGTGGCTTGTGAGTATGGCAGAGAGGTCACCATAGACATGTGCTGGAACTTCTTGCTTAAGGTGCTGCTCGAATAGCTGGAGAAGCTCATGGTGTCTGAATTATCCAACATTTCCTTTCTGTACCTTTTCTCCATCCTTTCATGGTGCTTCTTCTGCAGCTTCACGCAGTCCTTGATCCTCCGCTCGGCGTCCCGGAACGCTTTGTCCTTCAGCTTGCTCACCAGCTTGGGGTTGAGGCTGCTCTGCTTCGCAGCAATGGAGTCCAGGTAGCGCACGCACTCCATGTGCCCCTTCATGGCTGCCATGTCCAGCGGGGTGTGGTAGTCATTGTCCAGGCACCAGATGTTGGCCCCAAAAGAGATGAGGAAGGAAAGGCAGTTGAGGTGGCCGTTGGCTGCTGCCAGGTGAAGAGGTGTGTTCCCCCAGATGTCACATTTGTCTGGATCCCCCCTAGACGGCAAGGAAAAGAAGTGGTTAGCATGCAGGCTCGACTGACAGACTCTACTGAGATATGTCCTAAAGAAGGAGCTACCGAAGGCATGCAGGGCAAATCAGTACCTGCACAGTGGATCTTTTTGTCATCTCCCACAGCCTAGTTTTAAGTCTTTTGATGAGGTATACAATGCCACGGAGCCATGTGCCTGACAGACAGATGTACAGTAATTCCCATGACTGGAATTTAGCTCTCAGGAGACTCACGTTCCTGCATCAAACCAGTTTTTTAAGGAAGACAGACCAGGTTCTGATTAGCCCAGAACTGAGATGAAAGGCTGATTCCAGCTCAGGCCTCAAAGTTTCCAACCTCAAACATACCATTAGATGCTAGACAGATTCTATCTTCAAATCTTCATTCAGATTGCATGCAGAGACATCCCAAAATACCCCTCCCTACACCACAACCTAAGTGGGACACTGTGGCATCCCACCACAACAGGAATGCCACCACAAAAGGGCCCCCCCATCCTCAGCACAGGCTCTGAAGCCCACGCTGCATCTTCCCACCTCCCTGCTCATCCGTGCCGGGGGAACCCAGGGCACCAGAGGGCACGACTTCATGAGAGAACAAGGGCAAGGCTGTGGCACTGCTCCGAGGCTGGGGTTCTGTGGGGGGGCTGCCGTGCCACGCGTGGTTTCGATTGCACGTTGGTATTAGCACATCCTAAGAATCCAGTTTCAGAGAAAGTGGAGATTAGGTCTCCTCGGGAGTTGGACATGCAACTAACGCCATCAGCGTCTCTTCTCACATCGTGCCCTGCCCCAGCGGTGCTGATGGGGCACAACCTGCCCACACCTCCTGCCTCCCTCAATGGGACAGACATGAACCGAGCACTTGGGAGACTTTCATCCTTCTGCCATTCCTCCGTATCTACGATCTGCTGAAACAAGAGATGGCTCACACCCCTGCTGGCACCAGCTTTCACTCGAGCGCGAGTGCTAACGATATGCAGCCAGCAGCAGTAGCTGTCAACGGAGCGCTCTCCTTCGTGAGCGTGGATAAGGCAAAGCTTTTTGTGAAGGCTGCATGGCTCCGTGCAGCTCCAGCCCCGTTCCCCACCACCCTTCCCCACGGGCCCCGGAGGAACCCAGCACTGTCCCTTCCCCACGAGGTTAAGCAACAGCTGGTCGAAAGGCTCAGAACTGTGCAAGGGAACTGCACCACAACACCCCACAAACCCGACAGGATTTAGGTATTCAGAGCTTTTGACATCTCTCATGGAAGCAGAACAAGGCTGCTAAGATGAGGGGGATAGGGAGGAGGAGGATGGGGAGGCTGCAGGGCTGAAGGAGCCATCGAGGCATCGGGAGAGGTCCTGCGGCAACGCCGAGCTCCCAGGAGCCGTAACTTCCCAGCCCTCCCTCCCACCCCCGTAGTGACATGTCCAGGCTGGGAAATTCATGGGGAGGATAAATATTTGATGATTTGCAAGAGAGGAGTAAATTATTGATGCAGCTGGATTAAAGAGCCAGCGAAACTGGAACTGCTGGGGCTGGTGGTAGGGTCCAAGGGCACAAGAAGGGGCCGCAGATGTATGGGGATCTGTGATTCGGACAAGCACTTGGTGGTGGGCTCGGCTGGAACAGCCTTGCTGCCCAAGGAAAGTCGCGTGGATGCTTCGCCATAACATACCTCCCATGTCCACCTGGTTTGGGTGGCAAAGAGCAAAGCCAGAAAGGTCCTGGGGGATTCATGTCTGAAGGTCTACTTTGCTCATGGTTTTCATTGCCTCAGAGAATAAATGAGGGGAAAGATCACCAAACCCGGCTTTCTCTGAACATTTCCACTGGCTAGAAACAAAGCCTATAACGCAGAATTAGATCTCTAGGTCCCTTTGTCCCATAAATGTCTGCCAGAGGCACTAAAAACAAGGAAGGAGGAACGCTGACTTGCAAAGTAGACGCGTTTGATCCGGCACGGGTAATAAAGAGCAGCCCTCCCTCTGGTGGGTGCCCGTCTGCCCAAAACTTCACCTCCAGGGCACTGCGCATCGGCAGATGCTGACTGCAGGGTCCACTAAGTGGGAACGCATTTTAATAGCAGGTGTGAAGCACAGCACTTCTCAACTTCAAAGTGTTTTTGAGTGCTGAGTCAACTCCCATAATAATCACCATTAAAAATGCTGTTAATTGAGCTCCTTGGGTGGATGTGTGCATCTCCTGAGTCACTGCGTTCTCACCGTGACACGCACGCTCACTCCCTTCCTGCCGGTTTTCCCCCTCCTCTTCTCCCGTAGGACCCCAATTAGCCTGGGATCCGCTGGCACTCATACACGTCCTCCCTGGCCACATGCGTGGAGTTCCTGCGATAGCCAGGGGCTGGCTCACGGCACACTCAGGGTGTGCGGGAAGGAGCGGGGCCCCTGCCTGGGATGCTCAGCAACCCTGGGTTCTGCGAAGCACGTGGCCGCGTTTTGTAGGAAGAGCAGAAAATCATTCACGGCTTGAGGAAAAACCAACCAGCTTCAGGGCAACAACTGAAACAAAGCTTAGAAATGAGCAGAAAAATGAGCCTGGTGCCCAGCACAGAGCATTAGATGCTGCCCTGCAAGCTTTGCTGAGTCAAGGATTCAGCTTCTGTCTGATGAGTTCAGGTTCCACACAACCCAGCACCAGATGCTCCAGGTGAGGTTCATCTCGGGGCCATCCCACTCCTGCACTGACCCCCAGGCTGCACCCCAGAACTCCCCACTGTCACGGCCACAACACACAGCACTGGCTGTGGATCTCTACATCTCTATGGCTCTGTGGGTTCCCCCAAGGCCAGAAGGTGCTCCCAGCAGAGCCCCTCAGCCCCTGGAGGTCTGGAGCTGGACCGATGCCCATCACTGCCACGGCAACTGCTACGGCAGTGTGTAACAGACCGTGCTGAAGAATGACTGCCTCTGAAAATCTGCGGCACTAAATGCCAGCCAGCCTCCTTTCCCAGCCGTTGTGTTAATTGAGGTTTTTTTCCCTTGCCGGAGCCCAGCCAGGAGGAAGAAAAAGGCTTTCTGTGTCACTAACAAGAAGGATGAGCACTGCTGGCTCCTCTACCCTGACCCCTCTGCCCACCCCCTCCAGCACCGAGGCACCGATCCACTGCAGCATCTCTCCACTGCCCAGCACCGGTGTGGGGCACTGGGGCACTGCCAGGTGCCCCCAGGATCCCAAATCTCCCCTTGCCCTGCATCGTTTCCCCTTCCCAGCACCCCTGGCTGGGAGCTTTTCCATTTCTCAGCATGTGATGGAGGGGTGAGGAGGTTTTGCTGCTGTCTGCATGGTGCTGGGCACACAGAGAAGGGCGCCTGCTTTGCCCTGCCATCTATCACCTAAAGGGCACCAGCCCTCTGCCGTGCTATTTTCCCTGTCAGCAGCAAATGTATATTAGGCCATTAATTAAGCAGCAGCTGAGCTGCACTCAGACACATCCACCCGGATTTAATGTAATGTGAATTTATAAGAGGCTCCCGTGCAGAACCGCAGCCCTTGGGCTTGGCGGAGGCCACAGAGGTGTGGGTCAGCACCGGGCAGGCTGTGGACCCATCCCCCTCCAGCAAGGCTCCTGGCTGTCACAGCATCTTCGGAATCCTTCCCAGGGCAGCATGTGCTCGGCCGAGTGGCAGCGAGGGCATCCCCTGCTGGGTTCTGTGCTCAGAGCACGGCGCTGCCCTCTCCCCAGTGGACATTCCTTCCCCGCCTTGTGCTGGGGACCAAAGGATTTCTCAAAATGAATGTACACAGCCTTTATGGCTCTGAATCTGAAGAGAAAATGCTTTGTAATGGAAGGGCTGTAATGTGCGATAGAGCTCTGCCTGTAAACGCAGCCGTTGGGCTGAAGTGGACCAGAGCATCAGGAGACACTGAGCCCAGAACAGGAACAGCAGAGATGTGCCTCATCACATCCGAGAGAGCGAGAACAGCCCAGGGCAGGCACAGGCAGGGAAGTCCCATGGGAGCTGAGAGCCCCACCGGGCCCCAGCCCAGCAAGGAGCACCAAGACCAGGAAGTGGGTGCGCATCCACCATGCGCTGTTCCTCAGTAGTTGGAGAAAATGAACCAAAATCAGCACTGCCACCAATTTCCCAGCACAAGAAAGAGGACATCCCGCTTCAGATGCCTTTAGATGAGATGTTCAGCAAAGCCATGTTGAACGAATACTGGCATGTGCTCCTGGAGGAGGAGAGGGAGAACAGGGGAGCCAGGCACTGCTCAGGAAGGAATCAGGTGCAGCACACCTTGCTGTAGCACAGACCTCGCACAGCTTCAGCCCTGTACCAAAGCACAAAGCCCTCATGGTACCAATTCCCTCCCTCTGCATCCACACCAGCGACCCTCAGACCTGGCAGCCCCAGCGGGGACGGTGGACTCAAATCCGCTCCCAGGTAACCTGCTCCTCAGTTTTCTGAGCTCCAGGTGCAAACCAGGCTGCTGGAGGGGCACATCCCGACCCCGCTTTGGGTAGGACAGGCAAGCACCACCCGCTGCCAGCTGGCGCAGCGTGCATCCCTCCTCCATGTGAGCATTGTGTGAGACAGAAAGAGAACTCGTTGTCTCTGTCCCCCCACCATTCAGGAGGGCCGGCTTTGTAGCAGTGACCCAATGTGCCGGTGTTTCAGCTCTGCCTGTCCTTACAGGACCTGACTCAGGGCTCTCACAGGGGGACACAACCCCACCTGGGAGCTACAGAGCAGAGGGTTGGTGATAGGGTCAGAAAAGCTGGGAAAATCCAGGGTGGGTATAGGAGAAGAACAACAAGGACAGAAAAATAACAAGGAGGGGACAGGAGTGGAGGTGGTATGGACAGCAACCATCACTGTGTAGGACAACTGCACAGACAAGGGGGAAAGCCATGGTCCACACCACCCTGCCGCAGGGAACCATGCACCCCCCAGCACTCACCCTCTGCTGACGATGAGGCGCAGGGCATCCAGGTTGCCATGGTAGGCGGCCCATAGGGTGGGGGTCATGCCATCCTCATCCGGCGAGTTCAGGTCCTTCTTGGTGGCTTCCTTCAGCAGGTCCAGGTAGCCATCCCGGGCCGCTCGGTGGTATTGGTCGTTCATGGTGTGCAGCGGTCCCCGGGCGAGCGCATGGGTGCACAGGGGGCTCAGGGAGCAGGCATGGGGAAGGAGAGCTGCCAGGAGGGCCCCGTCACCTCGTGCAGCTCTGCCCTTAGGAGGACACCTGAGAAGTGCAGCAGGGAGGCAGGGACTCCTTCCAACCCAGCCACGCTCTCCAGGGCTTCCCCTGGGTCCTAAACACCCTCCGGCACCTCCGCCAGCTCCACAGCGCAGCAAAAGCTTCAATTAAGCAGCATCGCTGTCCCAGGCTCAGCCGAGTGCTGTGGATGCGGGGTCACCCTGAGACAGCTTGTCAGGTCTGAATGTCTCCTAACGGAGCAGGCAGGAGGTGTCACGGGCTGTATCCTGCCCGATGCCCCATGCACCTGAACCCAACACTGCCAGTGGGGGCTGATGAAGCAGCAGCGGGGGCTCAGCCCCAACACAGCGGGGACACGGAGGGACCCCAGAACCATCCCTGCTCGTGTCTGAGTACTTCTGCCAGGACATGTTGCAGGGGCAACATGAGTTCTCCGACACCTTTCATGCTGACACCAAATTTCTGCAGGGAGCTGCCCAGTGCCAGGGAATCTGTTCTCACAGGATTCCCAGGCCCGGGGCACCCTCTGCTGTAAGGAGGTGCCAAGGTGAGCCCGGATGTTGCCCAAGGCACGTGGCCGTGGCAGTGCATTGTATCACCCGGTGAATCCCAACCCCTGGGCCTCGCCATCAGGGAGGAAGAATTTCCTGCTCCTCTCCATGCTGAGCCCCAGCGCTGCCCTAGGGGAGCGGGATGCCCTGTGGTGACGGGGTTCTCTGCCGGCCTCGTGCCCGGCTCCAGGGGTGGCACGGGATGGGCTGGGAGCAGGGTGAGAAAGGGAGGGTGGCCCAGAGCAGCACTGGGTGCGGTGATTAAGCCCGGGGTGACCGGCACTGAGTCACCGCCCGCTGCCCGGGGACGCTGTGCGCTCCCACCCGCAGGTCCTCTCCCCATGACGGACACACCGCACATCGAGGTATTTGCTGCCGGGATCCTTCAGGTGAAAAGCAGCCTAGTAATGTCTGCAATTCATTACTGAGGTTATTTAATGATTCCTGCACTATTACTCGCTGAACTTGTTATTACCACGCTCTGTGGTGGTGGCTCCCACAGGAGACCGAGCGCGTTGCCCAAGGCAGGAAACCTCTTTCCTCCGTTCCCGGCTGTCAGAGCAGCTCCCTGGGTGCTGAGGGTCTGCAGCGCCGGCGCGTCGTGCGGGGGCTCTGCTCGAGGTGGGGACGCTGGGGACGGAGCATGGCGTGCACCCTTCCTGCTGCCCACCCTCTGCCCGGCGCCCAGCTCTCCGTCCCCACTCCCGGTTGCCAGCCAAGGCTTTTTTTGCCATGAGGCAGCGCATCTCGTAAGCAGCTGCTTAGGATTGAGTCCCCAGATCAAACCAGCAGGGACCCATTAAAAGCAGCTGAAAAGTCACCTGTGTTTTACTGGACTTTCCGGAAGGCCCTATACTCCTCCATCTTTGCTTACAGAAATTTCCCACTTACTGTGAACGTATCGGACGTGTGAGCTAAAGGAACATACAAGCGGGTCCATACCTATGGACTGATTTCGAGGCGGCCCTATGTGGAGCCAGGAGTCGGGGACCTTACGGGTCCCTCCCAACTCGGGGCAGCCCATGGTGCGGTGACAAACCGGCGCCTTCAGCCCTGACGTCTCCACGCTCTTTCTGAAGGCAGAACGCGCCCACCCGCAGCTCAACCCCGCAGCGCCGGGGCCGCGCGGTCCCCGGGGGGGGCTGCGGGCTGAGAACGGCCCCACTCGGCACAGCCGCGCCGCGGTCGGCGGGGTGCGGGCGGCAGCCGGCGGGTGGCAGCAGGGGACAGGCACCGCGCCGTGCCCGGGCACAGGCGCTGCGGCAGAAAACGAAGCTCCCGAAGGGGTTTCTTGAGGAACGAAACTCGCTCTGCCCGGGCTCTCCTCATCTCCCTGCTGAAATGTAACAGCAAAGTCCAAGAGAGCCCCACTCCAGGCCCCCGCCCCGGCCCAGCCGGCTTCCATCGCACCTGCTCTGTGCGCCGTGCTCGTTTCTCCTGGAAATGGGAGAGGAAAAGCTCCCGGGAGGCGGGGGAGGCGATCCCCCCCCCCCGAGCAGGGAGGGGCAGCGCGTCGGCAAAGGGGAGCAGAGACTCCCGTCCCCAGATCCTGCTCCGTTTTGGGCGAAACCTTCCTCCCCACTGGCGTCGTGGGACGGCACTGAGCTGCCCTTGGCGCTGAAAAGATACGAATACAAATTTCTTCTTTTCCCTTAGAAACATTCCTGTGCAGGGCAGGCTCGGAGCATGCTGATGGCAGTGGTACAGGGTGAGGCGCGGTGTTTGCTGTGCTTAATTAACCAGAATGTCAAGCTCAACTCCGTCAGCAGAAAGTTCATCCCCTAAAGCATCTTCTCTCAAGGGATGAGGCCTGGTGCCGTGGAATTCGTTTGGTTTGGTGGCTGTGTCTGCCTATGGCAGCTGTGACCCTGCGGCCGAGCGGTCGTGCCACGCTCTGCAGTGCTCTCACCTTGTGCCCTCCCGGGTAAATAACTCTTATCTCCTCATCTCTCATGCTTCCCCAAAACCAGCAATTGCCCAAAATGGATCATGTGAGTTTCCCTGAGAAGTCCACGAAGCGCTGCTGTCAGCTCCGGACATGGTATAAATCACGGGGACATCCCAGCGGGTATAAATTCTTTGGCTGATCAAACTTCAGCAGCGGGGAAACCTCTCCAGCAGCCCGGCAAGAGCAGAGACTGGATTCCAAGCAGCAAAGCAGGTTGGTGCAATGCTCAGTTTGAGCAGTCGCTTTGCTTTGTTTCAGGCTTTTCATTGGGAATCAAGGAGGTCCCGAGCTTGGCACAAAGGGCCGGCAGAGATGGCTCACGTCATTCTTGCAGGAACTGCTGCAAACCGCAGTGTGACGTTCCGGAGGCTCCCAGGGCTTTCTCACCTTTCAGTGGCCTGCTCCGTAGCCAGTATGACGTTTTTTCTCAGAACGTTTAGTGGCTGGCATGTAGAAATCAAACCACATTGGACATTTGCCCCAGGATATTTGATCTTGGAGGTGTTTTCTGGTGTCTTTCCAGTATCTTGCATCAATAAATACCAGTAAATATGTTGCGTGGCAAATTAGGCTTTGCTTTGTTAAATTGACCTGTTATCTGCCCATGCAAAAGCATCTTAAGCAAGGGTATAGCCCTGGAGGAACCGGGAAGAAACAGTTTGAAATTAAGCTCATCCCTCTTTTTGCTCTTCCTGTCTCTGACTTTCACATTCCTCCGACACGTTCTCTCTTCCTCATACCATGTCTTGCGTTGGTCCAGCCCTGGGCTATTCAAAATGAAGTGACCTCGTGCTCGTGGCCTCTCCTCCCAACAGTGTTCCCCCCCCGCTGAACCATGGCTGAAGAGCCCGTGCGGAAGGACAGCGAGATCAGACGGCCCAACTCCAGCATGGGCTGCGGATCCAAGGACGACAAAGCCAGCCTGGCGTCCAGCCAGGCAGCGTCCTTCAGCCACCAGCCCCACCAGCCATCTGCTCCAGCCTCCAAGGAAGTGTGGAAGAAGGGCGGCCGCATGTTCTCCATCCTGCTGGCCGTGCACTTAGCCCTGCTGGCTTGCACGCTGGTGAGCAGTGGGGCTTTTGAGAGAATTGCCGTGCATGATTACGATGTCTTTTTCCTGCTGACTGTCATGATGCTGATAGTCATCATATGGATTATCTTCTACCTCGTCAGCACCTCCCGGTGCCCGGATGCCATCCTCTGCAAAGACTCCCACGCTGGACCCATCTGGCTGAGAGGTAGGACCTTGGGGGTGAGGGCTGGAGGTGAGACCAAAACGTTATTTATATACAGGATGTCGAAGGTGACCTGATGTTCATTCAAATGCTTTGAGATGTTTTGAATGGATTCCCTAGCGGGGCAACTATAATTTGGCAGAGCACTGAGTGAATTTCACATTTACACAGTTTGGTCAGGTTCAAGAATCATGGAGTCCTCTCCATAAAACTTCTTTGAGCACAGCTCCTGTAGCTCATCTCCAAGCAGTGCATACATACAAAATGCGTCCTTCTCCTCCTAAATCCATGCTGGAGCCATTGGGAAGATGACATTATCCAGGCTATAGCTTATCAAGAACCATGGCGATGTGGCACTGAGGGACACGGTCGGTGGGCATGGTGGGGATGGGTCAATGGTTGGACTTGATGATCTTAGAGGTCACTTCCAACCTTAATGACTCTATGATTCTATGAGCAGGTCATGTGAACTTTAATTATTACAAGAAGGAACAACCAGCTGGGACACAACCTCCATCCCCTGTGCTGGGCTGTAGCATCATCTGCTCCTAGACCCCCAGCTGCCAAGTCTCCCTTCATTCACAGTGGCTCTTGGTACTTCATAACACCAGGTTCCTCCCCAGACTTGTAAGAGCTGTCATCTCCAGTCAGAGGAGAGAGATGATTTGGATGACTTTCCAAAATCCCTTTCAGCAAAAACTACTTCACATGATTCTATTGGTGCCAAGATAACTTGGGTGGTGGGAGAGGAAAACTGAGGTAGAAGTGAAGCCTCTCCATGGCAATAGTTGCTTTTCTTCCTTTCATCCAGCTGCATTAGCCCACGTGTGCAAACAAACATCTTCTGTTTGGTTCTGATTCTTCAACAGGAGGCCTGATCCTGTTTGCCATTTTCAGCCTTGTCATGGATGTGTTCAAAATAGGATATTACTCCAGCTTCTACAGCTGCCTGTCTGCAATCAAAATAATGTACCCCATCGTGCAAGCAATATTCGTGGTTGTGCAGGTGAGATGGCTGAGCTGCCCCGGGGAAGAAGCTCTGACCCCTCAGGCATAGTTCAACAACTTAGGTAGGAATAGGGTTTGGGCATGGGCAGAGCAAAGGCAATGAGAATGGGCAGGAGGAGCAAAGAAAGAACAGCCAGCATACGAAATGGCCAGGACTATGGGCTAACAGCCTCAAAGAAAGAGGTCCCTGCTTCAGAATGATGATTTTCCTGCAACTAAGCTTTCTTATTTTTCCTCTTGTCCTTGCCAGACGTACTTCCTGTGGATCTCTGCCAAAGACTGTGTCCACGTACACCTGAACGTCACCAGGTGAGCACTGCTGCTCTTCGGTGCAGAGGAATGAGGTCACTACAAACCTCCTGCACTCACACAGCTGAGAGGCAACAAGGGGGTAGCCCCTGTTCTCCCCTAACGCTAGCCCAAATTAAACCTGCTGAGCACCCAGCTGGCCTCAGCTCCCAGCTCAAGCAGTTGAGGCTTATGACCTATGGACTGAGCAGAGCTGGGATCCAGTTCAAGGATATGAGCGTTACTTAAACAGATTAGTATGAAATAAATAATTAGCACTAAGTAAAATCCTTCACAGTTGACTTCTTCTTTTCTGGGAAAGACAAAGATGCAGTAGGTAAGCCTCAGGCTATACAAGAAATAAGATATTGTCCACTTTTGCAACACTGGAGACCAGCTCAGACCTATTTATCTATTCTGTATTGAGAAGTTCTTCCAAAACCAACAAGAGGAATCGGGCTTTGCTAATTCTCATGAAGATGGACAAGATGAAGGAGAGTGAGAGCAGCATAACAAGAGGTTGGGCTTTATAGCCCTGACCACTACTACAGCGTCCACAAATCACCTCCAGCAGTTCCTGCATTCCCTCTGATTCTGTGCACATCTACAACGTGGATGAGAGAGATGTGGCCTGGAGCCATTGCCTTAATCTCATGATCCTCTTCTTTCTGCAGGTGTGGCTTGATGCTAACTCTGACCACAAACTTAGCGGTGTGGATGTCAGCGGTGACAGACGAATCTGTTCACAAAGCACATTCAAAGCTGAAGAAAAATACAACAGAGGAGTTGTTCAGGTGGCTCCTGAAAGGTAATTCGCTCATTTGTGAAGCCAGCTGGTCCAGGGATGGAACTCATGGGATTGATCTGAAAATCAGGTTTTACCCTTTTCCAGAAGGCCCATGTAGAGCTGAAGGTTCCTATCACAGAGCTGCTATGTTAACAGCCAAGTGTTAATGTTCGTTTGCTAACGAATAGTGGAAGAGTCAGGAAGGTGGAAGGGTGTGGAGAGGTGGAATGAGAATGAAGAAGGGAGGGAAAGAAATATCTAACCTGCTCCTGTCTGGCCTCTTTAGAAAAACATGAATACCAGAAAGCTGGATTGGGTGTCTCCTCGTTTCCAAAGAGGTCACATTCTTTTGTTGCTTTTGTTTTCTCTGGCCCTGAGTATTCGGTTCTTTGGGGCTGCCAACACGTGCTGGCTCCCGGCCATAACACCACTGCATCATCTTCTTTCAGTGGGAATGAGGAGTAGCTCAACAGAAGCATGCAACTGCAACAGCCAAATCTGCCAGATCTTCAAGAATGGCTACTTCTGGCTGTACCCCTTCAACATCGAGTACAGCCTGTTTGCCTCTGCCATGGTTTATGTCATGTGGAAGAACGTCGGGCGCTTTATAGACCACCACTCCCACCACGTTCAGCGCCTGAAGTTCAGGCTCTTCCGAAGAACCTTCTTTGTAGGTATTGTGCTGGGCCTCATCATCCTGGTGAGTGGCTTGGGAGTCCTTGTCGTTTATGAGGTGCAAGTAAATTCCAGCACTGAATCCAGCAAGAAGAGCCAAGCACTCACCATGTACTACATCTTCAACATTGTTTGTCTGGGCCTCATGTCCCTTGTCTGCATTGGAGGCTCTGTCATCTACCGCTTTGACAAGAGAGACATGGATCGGCACAAGAACCCGACACGGACGCTGGACGTGGCCCTGCTGATGGGTGCTGCCCTGGGGCAGTACGCTATTTCTTACTACTCCATCGTAGCCATCGTGGCCAGCACGCCAAGGGACGCCATCAGCGCGCTTAACCTCACTTACGCCCTCCTCATGATCGCGCAGCACACTTTCCAGAACATTTTCATCATCGAAGGCCTTCATCGGCAGCCCCCCAAGGAAGACCACAAGCACAGCTCTCACCAAAAGGATCTCTACGGTCTCACCTTTGTCAATGTCAACGCGGTGTCCCTCCGGGTGCCCGACAATGGCAGCTCCTTGGCACCGAGCGCTGCCTCGGGCACCGAGCCTTCCGACTTCGTGCGGTCCCTCACGGCCCCCAAGAGGATAAACTGGAGGAGGAAGTTCTTAAGGGAGATCTCCATGTTCCTCCTGCTGTGCAACATCATAGTGAGTACATGCAGAGAGAAGAGCTCCTCAGGGTGGGGGAGGAGGGAAGCGAGCACAAAGGAGAAGCATCTATGAAGGAAAGGATGTGCCCATGCAAAAACTGTCCTTTCTGTAATTCCACTGCACAAGAAGCAGACTTATTTGTGTCTGTGAGAGCAGGCAGCTGTAATTCCCTCGTCACTTATAAGAGCAGCTGCCCTGGAGTTCAGATATTTTAGGCTACGCTGACAGAGGCCACCTCTTATCAGCAGAATATCAGCAATACAGTTGGTGGGTACAAGAGAATCAGTTTCGGTAGTTTCATTGAGTACTAGTAGAAATGTAGAAGAGATTACTAAAAGCAATAGAATACTTTAAATCCTTCTCTTACTTGCCCATAGACAAGATGTTGAGTGGATCCAAAGAAAGCATCTAGTTTGGGGGCTGGAGCTAGACAGTCAGCAAGGTCCCTTCCCACCCAAACCCTTCTGCATTTCTATGTGGAATGACAAATACCTGAGGTAAAGTGTGGGTTTTGCCCAGAGAAAAGGCAGCACGACTTTTCTCGAGGCCTGTGGCCTAGAATCCACCTCCAAAGGTGCCGAGCTGCACCCTGCATCTTTCCAGAGCCTGCAGGTCCCCCGCTGGTCAGACACAGCGTGCGCTCAAACCCACTGCACGTAGCAGCAGACGAAGAGCAGCCTGATGACTCCCACACCACCAGATCCACACGTGGCTGGGCCAGGCTCGGTCTGCACACACCGAGCTTGCGTGGACAGAGCTGCCGCCAGCTCAGCCCCGCTCGTGCCTGCTCCACGCAGGGATGCGGTGCTTGCTGGCACAGCGTGCCCAGCCGCTTCCCATAGCGAGGGCTTCGGCACCTGGTCCAAGGCCGCCTCTGAGCACAAATTGCAGTTCTTCTTCGGGTCCAACACCAGCCCATACTTGATCTTGATGCCAGCCCACGCTCCTGGCCCATGCCAGGGGGTTCTCCTCGCCTCTCAGTAGCTGTCAGTGCAGGACCGTGCTGTATTATACGCCTTTCTCACTGCAGCGTGTTCTCCCATTTCTCAAACAGCTCTGGATCATGCCTGCATTTGGTGCCCGGCCCCACTTTGACAATGACACCGAACTGAACTTCTATGGTGATTCCATGTGGCCGGCCATTGTGGACATTTGCCTGCCCTTTGGGATCTTCTACCGAATGCATGCAGTGGCCAGTTTGCTGGAGGTCTGCATCATGTCCTAATGAACTGTCTCGCAAGGAAGATGAGAACCTCCTCAACCCACCCTCCTTCCCCCCCCCGTATCTGGGAGCCCGGCCCCGCATCCCCACGGCTCCTCACCACTGCCTGAATCACGTCCTCGTGCAGTGTCAGGACATTTCTGAACTGTCAGTGAAGATCATCCCAACATAGCTCCAGATTTTATTTTTGCTACGTGTGTGTGGATGTGCACGTGAGTGTGTTTGAAGTTCTTAGACCTTAAAAAAAGAGAAAAAAAAAAAAAAGAAGGAACCAGAGTAGGATGATGGTAGTTATGCTTAGATCATGCACAGAGAATCTCCTTCCTCCCTAGAGCACCCCATGCCACTGCTTGACTCTCCCGTGAGTGCTTGGCCCCCGTGGGCCATCCCTGCCTGCACGGAGGGACCGGCTCTGGCGTGAACGGCCAAGGGAGGGAAACCACTGCAGCTGCGGTACGGCCAGTCAGAAACCACTCACTCCCCTGCAGAGATGTGAAAAAACAACGGCTGCCACCAAAGGCGCTGGGGAAATGCTTTCTCTGCCCTCTTTGCGCCGCCCGTCCCCATTGCCCGCGCGGAGCCTCCCCAGCGCAGCCCCCGCCGCTCCCCTTCGCTGCGGGCTGCCTCCGATGCTGGCGCCTGCTCCGCTGCCGGGAGCGCTGAGCACGGGGCTGCCCTGGCACTTTCCCCCCGGATTTTCCTGAATCAGTGCTCAAGAGCCATAAAGATCGTAGGGGCAAGGTAGCGTGACAAAGAGCTTTGTTTTTTCTTTTATTCTTTTTTAATAGTTAATTTTTTTTTTTTAATAGCTGAACCTTTTTGTACACAAAATTATTTATTGATTTTCACTGTAACACTCAACTCCTGTCGGGACCCTCCGTGCCCCGCCGCGCAGAAATCACCCCAGTGCTCCAGCTTCCCCGTGCACCTCCTGTGCCCTCAAGGCAGGGCCGCAATGAACCCTGTGGGATTCGGGGCCCGTGCACGTGGCCCCAGTGCGTGGCTCTGGGAGCCTGCAGCTCCCCGTGGACCACAGCAGCACAGGGTGGGTTGGGTTGGAAAGGACCTCAAGGATGACCCTGTTCCACGGCTCCTGTCCCATGACCCGGGCTGCAGGTGGCAGGAACGGGCTCGCTGCCCTGCATGGAGCCCAGGCAGAGCCAGGGGATGCTCACGCTACTGGGGAGGTGTGTGCCCAAAGGGCACAGCTGCGCTTTGCCTGCACCCCAAGACACCCATGGTTATTGTTCAAATAAAGAATGCTCCAGAGATGGCAGAGATGGAGCCTTTTCTTACAGGGGTGTGTGTGCATCTGTCAAAGGAAATAAAAAATAAAAGCAAATTGCGATACCTGGCAACGAGCAGAGTGGTTTTCCAGCTTCCCTGCCTCAGGAACTGCCTCAATGCGACTCCTGGAGGTGGGGCCTCCGCTCCAGGGGCCTGGGAGCAGCCCCACTGCCCCTCCTGGCCCCACAGAGCTGGCTCTTGTTTCAGCATTGACCTGGTAAGGATAAAATCTCTGCCCAGAAACTCTACCTCTCCTAAAACAAAAGACCTCTCAATTTTAGCTGCAGGAGCCACGGGTTATGGCAGGAATGAGACACACGTGGTGCACAGGCGTCACTGCTACGTGCACCCTCACACTGCTTTGCCCCACACTGCTCAGGGGAAATACCACCTCCAAGCACAGCTCTGCTCCTTCGGGGCACGCTGGGTTTCCTCCGTCACAGCCCAGGTTCCCCAGCCCGGTAACTGCAGGGGCACCGCTGGGGCTGGATGAGTGCAGGGGGAGAGCCACTGCAGCCCCAAATCATAGCGCCATAGAACAGCTTTGTGTTGGAAGGGACCACAAAGACCAAACTCATCACTCCAAGGTGACAGGACAGCAGGAGCCACAGCATCCGACCACAGGACGTTGCGCTGGGATAAATAAAAACCGGAGAATCCTGCAAACTCTGCTCCAGCGCCGCCTGCGCGCAGCGGCGTCTGCCTGCGGAAAGCAGCCTGGGTGCGGTACCTGAGAAACACGGGGGGATGCCATTAGTCCAGAGCTGCTCTGTCCTTTGTACCTGTGTCCTTGGGAAGCCTGCAGAACACGCTGCTGTCAGCTCCTTCTTCCACACCAGGAGGGGGGGAAACTGAGGCACCGGAATGGGGAGAACGACGTGCCGCGGGGCAACTGCTTAAGTGGCAGCAAATGAAGAGCTGCAGGAAAGCAAAGGGCTGCAAAGGGGTTCTCATGTCACATGAGCTCGGTGGGAGCTGAACCCACCAACACCAACCCAGCAGCCTGGGGTCACGGTGCGAGGCCTGCGCAGAGAGAGGGAGGGCAGGAACCAGGAGCAGGAAATCAGGAAGTGCTGCTCCAAAAAGAGCAGGGAAGGTCACAGGAAAGGTCACGGGCAATGACCTGAGTCACCATCCCAGTGCTGCCAGGGCTTTCCATTCCCTCCTCTGCTTCTTAATCATCTGTTATTTGAGGGCGAGTTTTGTTTTATTAGGGGAAAAAGAAGACTTTTATCGGGGTGATTTGCTCCAAGGTGTGTCAGAGACGGGAGGAATCCAAGTTAATCATTGCTGTCCGTGCGGAGCTGGAAGTGGATGCGGCCAGAAGTCCCAGGGCAGGGGGTGAGGATGGGGCTGCAGCACACGGTGGGGCACAGCCCTGCAGCAGGAGCGCAGTGGGGCCAGGGCAGGGGCCGGGACAGCACGCTGCAGGGGTCCTGCCATGCTAACTCTCCCACCAGGAGCACCTTGATTCCAGTGGGAGATCCACGCAACCAGGGAGGAAAATGCAGAGCTGAGCAGCACCAGGACAGAGCCTCATGGGCTCAACCTGCCCAGCTCTGATGGTGACCCCGGTGGCTGCTCGCCCACCGGCCCCACAGGAGACGTCACTGTCACAGTTATCAGCGGAGGGGAAGGAGGAAGGGTGTGGGCTGGCCCGGGAGCCACAAGGCATGCAGCATTCCTCAGAAAGCCCTTGGGCAAACACAGCCGCTGGGCACCAACCTCCTTCCTCCTTAGCTCCTGTTTACAGATCCGCTTGGCCCAGCCTGGATGCTGTTAGTGCTAAGCGCACAGATAACGCCATTAATAAGCACCTTGTTGATAGCAGAGGGGCAAACATCACTGATAGCATTCAGCTGCTTGCCCTCAGCTTCCCAGTAAAGGCAGCTGCTGCCACACAGTGATTGGAACCGCCTGGGACTGACCTAGTCAGCTCAACTCATCCTTTCCCATTCAGCTCCGCTCCTGCGCACTTGCTTACTTAACGATTGCATCTCTAGGTTAAACTTGGTTCAATACACCTAATTTAAACAGCTGCCGTTCTGAGAATCCCCGAATCACTCGGGTTGGAAGAGCCCTCTGAGGCCATCCAGCCCCACTCAGCCCAACCCACCCCCCCCGACCACGTCCCTCAGTGCCACATCTCCGTGGTGCAGGGGGATCCCCCACTCCCTGTGCAGCCTGTGCATGTGCATCCCCTCTCTTCCAAAGAAACGTTTCCTAACACCCACCCTGAACCTGCCCTGGCACAACTTGAGGCCGCTGCCTCTCCCTGTCACTATGGCAGCTCAGTGTGGAGCTCTGATTGGCCTCCCAGCGACCCGCACCTCCCCTGAGTCCAACCTGAGCTCCACAGCCAGAAGACACGTCAGGCTTTGAAGAATGCCTCCTCTTTGCAGCCCTGCTGCACAGCTCCATTGGAGAAAACCACGGGGGTGCAGCCAGCCCTGGTGTTTCTCTTCAGGCCTTTCTTTAATGGAAGAACCTCTGATTTCACCCAGATTTCCTCACCCCAGAATACAGAATCCTGGCTTCCATTTCTCAGTTCAACTCAATTTAGGACAACAAATACTGAAAAACCACCAGATTTGCTAATGCCTCAAATACAAGTCCTCAGCATTGCTCAGCAAAGCGCCCAGCAAACGGTTCTTGGGAGATCCCAGCTCCCTGCAAAGCTCCCAGAGTGGGGTCATGAAAACAGGGAGCAGCAAAGCAGCGCGTCCGCGCTCCTCCAAGCAGGCTGGAGCTGCTTGGGGCATCTCGCCATGGGCAGTCACAAAATCCTGCGTCAGATGGCAGTGTCCTGGCTCTGCCAAACCAGGCGAGGTTTGGGTCGGACGTTGAACTCCACCGCTTTACCGGCACAGCTGAGCCACAGTAGCGGCTGCTCCGGCACACGCTGGGCGTTCTCACCTAGAAGAAGTGGGCCCCTTTTGCTCTTGTTTTCCATCCCTTTCGTCACATCCCGACGCACGATAACCCGTGCTCCCCCACCCACTCCACCCGCTGTTGGGCTCTCGGAAGCTTTTCCCAGCTCTTGCTCCCAGCTCCCTGTTGAGCTACTGGGAGCTCATCCTGGGATGAGGGCAGCTCCTCTCCCTGCATCGCGCTGGGCTCAGTCAGAAATGCCAAACCCCTGTTTGGAGCCACTCAACCAGGGGCATCAGCTCACCACAAATCCCGAGACAGAAATCAATTCGCCATGCAACACGAGAGGGAACAGGGACAGCCCAGCTTGGACCTAGAGCACCCCCAGCCCCACGCGGCTGAGCCCACGGGGTTTGCACGTGAGTGTCTGGTTCTGAAGTCAGCATTCACAGCTCAGAGACATCCCCAACAAAGCAGCCACCTCTGTGCCAAAAAACCCTCAAGATGGAACACTCCCCACACTTTGGCTGGACAATGACTTGGTCTTTTGGGGCAGTTTGGGTATCTGTGCCATGGGTAGAGACACAAAGTAGTGGTACACTGGAGAAAAACCTTCAGAACTACCTGGAAACAAGGGAGTGGGGATGGCAAGTGGACATTAGCCAAAGCTAAGTGCTCCCATTTCTGCAGCCCAGAACAAGCTCACACCAGGAGATTAGCCTTGAACTTGCTCAAGCCATGGCACGAATTAGTCACAGCGGCTTGTGGTTTTACCAGTTGGCACATCCTGTGCCAAGGCTGCTGGCATGGGGCAACCCAGCAGGTGCATAAAGGAGCCGTTCCCCATTGGCTGCCCTTGTCAGAGACGAGAGCGTCTTGCTGACTAATTAATGTAATGACAATAATAGACCCAAAGTAAACAAGGTGGAAAAAGAAAATCAATGGGCTCAGAGCAGAGGCCGCACTGAGCAGGGAGCAGCGCTGGCGGCACCTCAGCCCGGCAGGAGAGGCACGGCGCAGCGCGGCGCGGAGGTAAGGACAGCGGGCTGCCCCGAGCAGCGCGCCGGGCCAGGGCACGCGGCCACAGCGAGCAGCCGCTGCGCGCAGCATCAGCAGGGCACCGGGACGTGCGTCCTTCGGGTTCTTCTGATGCCCTGGGCTCTCTGCTCGCTCCATGCCCATATAGCAGGCCAGGAGAGGGGAGAGCCTTTGCTTCTGTGCTTGTACGAGAGCCAAACAGGGGGGAGAGTTTGGGAGGCAAAGAGGGAAGGGTTTAGGATCCATCTCAGTTAGCAGAAGTGCATCGAATCCCCATGGACCAAAGGCGGACAGCATCTCGGCGCACACACGAAGGAAGAGGAAAGCGCTGAAATTTCAGTCCCTTCTCAGACGACTTCCACCTCAAAGCCCCAAGACAACTGCACACAGTTCCCACCCCAATGCATCCCCAGTGCTTTCAGCACAGCTGCGGCCCCAGGTGAAAGCAGCTCCTGTCCCCTGAGCCCATGGTGAGGCAGCTTCTGCCCAACTGCTGCAGGCGGGCACAGAGATCCCTCTGCCACAGGCAGATCTTCTGCCCTGGTCTTTCCCAGCACTGGGCTGAACACCTTCCAGCCGTGGCCACTTCTCTGGGCCAACCCCTCAAAATGCCCTGGGCCAGCGTGCTCGTGGCTCTGTGCTTCAAGGATCGAAAGAAAGAAAACCAAACGTTAACCCTGCCCTATTCTCAGCCTTCTGGGAAGCGAGGCTGGCTCTTTTCCTTGCAGCTTGGAGAAAACTTACAAATGCTCTTTATTATTTTTTTTCTATTCCCCTCTTCAGCTCCATCTCGATTTCTGCAGCCATACAGGGAGCCCAAAAGCACAAGGAGGAGGTTGGCCCCATCAACCAGAACCAAACAGCTCTGAGTTTTAAAGCAGGTCTGAGCTTGCTCTGCATTCCCACGTATAACTCTTGGAGCAACAGAGGGAGAGGAGGAAACCTGAACGCGGGGCTGTGCGTGGAGGTGTGAAAGGTAAGGATGGGAACATTGGCACCTCTGGTCCCAGCAGCTCCCAGTGCCAGTGGGACAGACATCAAATACCCATTTTAACACCCATGTCTACTGACGTCTTCTGGCAACGTGATCTTTTTCCCCACTACCCTACAATGACTTTGTCCTCCAAATGCCAAACCTGGGATAAACCCCAATCTGTCCTCCCCGCTCACCCAGCTCCCTCTATAACCTTCCTTCTTCTTTAACCCCTCTCTGCAGCAGGTGACCCACAGGCAGCCCAGTCATGTCGGGCAACAAAACCTCCAAGCAAAAGCCTTGCCACCACTGCAACAGCCGTTCGGCCTCGGCCCCGCCGGGCACCTCCACGATCCACTACGAGAAGTCCTGGCTGTACCGGCACTGCTCCCTGCAGCAGAGGGACAGGCAGGCTCAGAAATCGGGGCGGCTCTTCTCGGGGCTGCTGGCCCTGAACGTGGTGTTTCTGGGCAGCGCCTTCATCAGCAGTATGATCTTCAACCACGTGGCCATCACGCTGGCGGACGTCTGGATCCTGCTCTCCATCCTCAAGGTCTTGTGCCTGTGCTGGATTATCTACTACCTGCTGGGCACCAGCCGGCAGCCACACGCCGTGCTTTACCGGGACACCCATGCTGGGCCTGTCTGGATTAGGGGTAAATCCTGCTTTAGTTCATCACCCCATGCCTTCCCCCTTCCTCCCAGAGCTTGGAAAACACAGAAGTTCTTTCCTTTACTGCTAATAGCTGGAAGCCACAGGAGATGGAGTTAGGGCTTTGCCAGGGCATAGCTGGTGCCACAGAGAGGGAGCAGAGCAGCCAGGAGAGCCCCGAACTCAGCTTTCCTTCGGCCTCCAGAGCAGCCCCACGCTGCGGTCCCTTCTCAAAGCACAGCCCCAGCCCGGCATCCAAGCAGAGCAGCCCCGTGCTGGCCTCCTTGCACAGCACAGCAGAAGGATCCTGCCCCGTGAGTCGCATCCCAGTGACATCGGCTTCTCTGGGAGCTTTCCCATCACTGCTGCCTCACTTTGTGGGATGACACTTTTCTAAACAACCCTGCCTCTATCTATTAGGAAGATTCTAATTAGTGTACAGCCTTGATAATTAAGTGTGGAGAAGTGAAGGGGAGAAAGCTGAAAGCTGCCTAAGGACCTAATGCAGAGAGTCAGAGGGGAAAGGGAGAAGCAGCAGAAGCGTCCCAAGTTCTGCAGAGCGGTGCTGCCAAGAGCCTCCTCAGCCTTATGTTCACCTGGGGTGCTCACAAGGTAGAAACCATCACCTGCCATCCGCTTACCTCTGTCACTCCAGAGTGCACAGAAAAGGCCAAAAACTCTGTTCCCACCGAATGTCCAAGCACAGGAGATACCTTGTGTTGTCGCAGCACCTTACACCAGGCAGAGCACACCACCAGGCTCAGCAGCCAGGCTGCCCCTTCTCCCCTTCTCTCAAAATAAGGAGACCTCCAAGAGGGCAGGACACCAGCCCTGCCCCATCCAGGAGTCCTCAGTCCCCATCCACGCTGGGAGGCTCCACAAACTCGTCTCCATTTATTCACTGCTGCTTTCGCTGTTTGGCCAGGGTCACTGCTGCTGTTCGGCACTTTCAGCATCCTCCTGAACGTCTTTCAGATCGGCTACAGCGTCATTCAGATCAACTGCAAATCCAAGGTGGAAATTGTGTTCCCCAGCATTGAAATTCTGTTTGTTGCCACCCAGGTAATGCACGTTCCCCCTTCCTGGCAGCTCACACGTTCTCTGTTCTATTGCTGGAGCTGAGGGGTGGGGGAAGCGGGGACACTCAGGAAAGTGAGTGCAAGCAAGGTGTTCTCATAAGTGCTGAAGCAGCAAACACCATTTTGAATGACACCCATGTGCACACCTGATGTGCCAGATGGAGAGACAAAAAAGATTTGGAAAGACATCGCTCTAGCATTAAGTGACGTACCGCAGGATCCAGGTGTTTGGTTTGCAGCAGAAAAAATAGGGATAGAGAAGAGGAAACTTCCCACGAATATCTTTGCACCCGCCTCCCTGCATGCTGATATATCCCCAACAAAACCCTTTGCGTGCAGGAGCGTCTCACACGCAGAATTCCCACCCTCCTTTGCCATGGGTGCAGGCACACTCATGCTGGAGCCACCTAAGGACGGCAGCACACGTGGCAGTGCTGCACAGGCACACACTTGCATCCCCGCGCCCACTTTCCTCCCAGCTCCACGCTGCCTGTCCCTGCCCGCAGCACGCAGCTCACGCTGTGATTGTCATTGATTTGCAGGCATTTTTCCTATGGCATCACTCTAAGGACTGCATTCAAGTTCAGCACAACCTCACCAGGTACAAAAAGGGGGAAAAAATCTTTCTGCTTCTCTCAAGCTCTTCCTTTCTGTTCATTATCCTCCTCATCTCTGCTAGACCTTCACCTGCCCTTACTCAGACTGTTCTGCACAAACAAGAACCAGGCTCTGACCAGACCAGACCCATCTTCCTTCCGCCCACTCCAGCTCTCCCCTTCGGTTTGCCCTCACGCCCTCAACTGCTACAAAGCTCGTTCCCCTCTCTTGTTCCCAAACACCCTCCCACTGCTCACGAAACGACTCCTCCGTGGGGGTGGCCTCCCCGCTCCCCTCACCAGGACGTGCCCCAGCCTTCCCTCCCACAGCTGCACCCAGGCCCATGTCACTAGCGAGCCATACACCACTGCCCATACTCAGAGCAGAGCCGAAAGCACAGCGTTTGCACACATCCTCACACGTGCAAGCAAGAAGCAAAGAGCAGCACTCCAGGGCAGGTGAGCACACAATCAGGTCATGAACAGTCTCCACAGACAGGGCTGTAAAAGTGCCTTTCTGCTCCTCCAGGTGCGGGCTGATGCTGACCATTGCCACCAACCTTCTGCTCTGGCTCCTGGCGGTGACCAATGACTCCATCCACATGGAGATCGAATCCCAGCTGCGAGAGGTGGAGCAGCGCCTGGCAGGCAAGGCTCCTTTCCCCCACGTCCCCGGTCGTGTTAGGCCGACGCAGTGAGCACGGGGACACAGCAGTCCTCAGTCACAGTGATTCAGACAGGACAAGCAGCTCCACAGAATTCTCAGGCTCCCCCATTATCAGATGTTGTCTAGGAGAGATGGACTGCACAGGGAGGAGATCTTCACCTGGAGCGGGGGACGTTATGAAACTGCGAGACTGAGGGTTAGATAGGGAAAAGCCCGCTGTAATGTAGCATTTTTGTTCACATTTTCCTATCAGCTGCAAGCAAAAGATTTCCAAACTGCAAGAGATTCACATAACTGCTGTGCTTTAATTTCTGAGGATATGGAATAAATAAGGGGAAACCAATATAGCAAGGGCAAAGACAGACAAGGCTTTGCTGTGAAGGAAGAGGTATCTCTCATACAGCACCTACAATGTTGAGCAGCAGAATTAAGTATTTGGGAAAAGCTATGTGCTAATCCCTGCTCTTCTGCAGTGCTCGTAACCTTGAAGACTGAGTGGTAACCACTTAACTTCCCACTGACTGCTGAGAGAGACAGATCCCGCACACAAGAAACCTCCCAAGTTAGCCGTGAAACCCAGGCCACCCCGCTCCTAACAGCTGCCTTCCTCTCCTTACACCCAGGCAATGAGACGGACTCGTGCGCGTGCCCAAACACAACCACCTGCAAAGTCTTCCAGAAGGGCTACATCCTGCTCTATCCCTTCAACACCGAGTACTGCCTCATCTGCTGCTCTGTGCTGTACGTCATGTGGAAGAACGTGGGGAGACGCATCAGCCACCACCACATGGCTCATGTCAAGCCCAAATTCAAGCTGCAAGGAGTGGTCTTTGGGCCACTGCTGGGTGCTGCTGCCGTGATCATTGGGATCTGTGTCTTCATGATGTACCAGATCCAGGCCACCGGCTCAGCCCCCAATTACCAGGTCTTCGTGCTGTATTATTCCTACTACATCGTGCTCCTGCCCCTGATGTGCGTGGTTGCAATTGTTGGGACGATCATCCACACCTTGGAAAAAAGGGAGCTGGACACACTGAAGAACCCAACCCGCAGCCTGGATGTGATCCTGCTGATGGGAGCAGCCCTCGGCCAAATTGCCATGTCCTACTTCTCCATTGTCGCCATTGTGGCCACCGACCCCAGGGACATGTTGAACAGCCTCATCCTGTCCTATTCTGTCCTCCTCATCTTTCAGTACATCACCCAAAACATCTTCATTATCGACGGGCTCCAGCGGCAGCCATTTGTAGCAGCAGAGGCCCCGCACACAGCGCATGCTGGGCAGCTTTCCGTGGTCCCAGAGCTGCCTGGGGAAGAGACAACCACAGCAAGCAGCAATCAGGAGCATGCACAGACCCCTCCCAGCAAGGAGGAAGAAGTGAACGAAGAGCACAACCGTGAAGCCCACGACCAGAGACGAGTGAGCGTGCTGGAGCTCGGGCAGGAGTTCCGCAGAGTTTCTCTATCCTATATCCACACCTACTCCCACCTGAGTTGGAAGAGGAAAGTATTAAAGGAGATCTCGTTCTTCTTGGTTCTTTGCAACATCATAGTAAGTATGGTTTCCTCTGCTACATCACAGCTTCACTAACTTGTAATACCGAGACAGACATGCTCTCTCCATCTTTCTTTTGGGACACCCTTCCCAGCATGAAAGCTTTGCCCACCAAGATTCAGCCTCCTGGGGAGGTGAGACGAGGCTGCTTTTCTGTTAATGCTCCACTCCTGTAATTCTAGGCTCTTTCTTTTATCTCAAACATGGCAAGGCTTCCTGGAAATGGGAAGGAGGCAGCTAATAAATCCTTAAAAGCCAGGGAGATCTTGAACTTCTCTAAGGGTGCTTCATGAAATAGCTGGGGAAACATGAGGAACCACCGGTGAGTCCTTCTAAGCAAGTCTCCAGCACTGGAACTCACCCAATAAAGCACACTGTGCTTTGGAATCTTCAGTCAACATCAATTTTCACTGCAGCTTTAAGCAAGTGAAAACAATTGGCCAAGTGAAATTGTGCAGAAAGATGAAGCTGCCTGGGGCAAAGGGAGGTTATTGTTAGGCTTCCAAGAATTTAACAGACAACTTGAGATGTGTAGCAAGGAATCAGCAGCATAATTTTCCTCTTCTTCCCACACAACAAAACCCCTCTGAAACTCTTGCAATATTCCTGCAATTACTTGAGCCAGTGCTGAGATGAGTGCAAGCAGAAGGCAGTTTGCCATCCCCTGACCTGTGTGCTGTTGTTTGGTTCTTTCCTTACACCTCTTTAGCTGTGGATCATGCCCACGTTTGGGGCTCACCCTGTGTTTGAGAATGGGCTGCAGAAGTCGTTTTATGGCTACTCCACCTGGTTTGCCATTGTGAACTTCGGGCTCCCGCTGAGCGTGTTCTACCGGATGCACTCGGTCGGGGGCCTCCTGGAGGTCTACGTCTCAGCCTGAGCCAAGCGGAGGCAGCGGTGAAACGAGACTGAACCAAGATGCAGTAAGCAGCAGACACGCACGTGGAAGCTTTTCAGCTTTTTCTCTCCAGCTTCTGCTTTGACTTCTCCTTGCGCAGCACCTCCACGAGCTTCGGAAGAAAAGGAGGTTGTTTTGTATTACCGTTTTTTTTCTCCATTGAGAACAGAATGAAAACTCATTAACAAGCTGCCTCACTGCTCTACAGAAGCATGCTGGTACTTCTCAGTATCTGCCAACGGACGCTGTATGGTAAAAAGTGGGACTTTACCAGCTGCTACTGAAATCTCCCAGATAAAAGAATGCAAAAAGCAGCAAAGGCTGAGCTACACTGCACATAAGATCAACATCCACAGCCAAGGGCCACCAGCCCCACCACTGCTTGCCAACCCACCACCCCGCAGCACAGAAAGGCCCTAGCAGCACCAGGCACTCTAGAAGCACACCCACAATCATTCAGAAATGAACCAAACATATGCTCTTTTCAGGTAATTTCCAAATGGATTGCTATGCTGGTAGCTGCTGTAATGGCCAGCACAGGTTAATTTTGCTTGTTCCTGGTGCTGACATCCAGCGTAACAACTTGTGCAAATCTTGTAGGACTCTGCTGCACTGGAACACCAGGCTCTTGTGGCTCTCAGTACTGAAGAGCAGGACAGGCCTGTAGGCTTGCACCAGCTTGGTGCATCTTTTCCCGCTATTGAAAATGGAAGCTATAATATTACTTTGCCTTAATGAGAATAAACACTATTTCACTTTAAGGGTGCTCACAGACTCAAGTAAGAAGCACTAGGGAAGTGCAGTGGGTGACCTTTACTTGATGCTACTTAAGATGTTCTCACCATTGTGCACTAGCAAAGGTCCCAGCCTCACACGCAGAGCCAGTTCAAGAAAGACCCACTGCCAAGCCTCCTGCAAATCCTTCCCCACCCCAACACTTATCCCCACAGCTGCTTTGTGCACCCACAAGCATCTCACAAGGTCCACACAGAGGAATACAGTTACGTGGTGTCTGACCAACCAACTGTTGCATGCACCCTGCAGGAGACGCTTGCTTGGAAAGCACACAGGATAGCAAGGGGTGCTCGCAACTGGGGGTCTTAAATACAGACTCTGATGAATGAAAATAAAGACAGATTGAGAACTTGTGCGTATCTGGTGAAGCCTCTTTTCTGCTCTTCAATCACTAAAGACCAGCCTCAAAAAGTCAAATGAGTGTTCAGAGGTCATTCAAGATTTAAGGGCAGGTCCTTGTTTACAATCAATCTATTTTTTGCTGTCAAGATCTTTCATAACCTTTACCCACGGCCAAAGCAGCAGTCCAAAATGCATCTACACGATTACTTCAGATCATCTATAAATCAGCCCCAGGAACAATGTGGGTTTAGGATCAGAAGCCTACGGGCGTTTTTTGGTGACAGTATGTCTGTCCCAGTCAGGAACTAGAGAACTAGAAGCTCCTGACCACATGGATGCCACCCTCCTTGTAGCTCAGCACTCGGGCAGGGAAAGCACCTCTCCGAAACTAAAAGTGAGAACGACTTCATGAGCATGAACTTTGCCCAACGAGAGCTTTTACTTAGGCCTGTGTCAACAGAAATATGGCATGAGAAATAACAGCTGGATGAATTAGGCTCCAGTAAAGTTAATTATTATTCTCTTTCCAATTTGTATCTACAGGAGATACGTGCCAAGGTCCGCCCCTTACAAATGATAGGAAAAAAGTTTCAAACCCGCTCCCTGGTTTTTGACAGCATGAGGACAAGGAATGATTTACTTCATGAGAAAACTCACAGTCTGGATTTTTTTTTTAATGATATAATAGCTAGAACTGTTTAAGTTACTAAGCCTCCACTGAGCCAGTGACTTGGGAGGTTTCCCTCTGAGACATAAACATTAAGTCCCACAAATGCTACAAACAGGCACAGACTGCACGAGATGGTGGTGTGCGATTTCTTGCTGGTGAACAGGATGGACTTCCTGAACACATGATGAGCACACACAGCAGTGAAGCCCCCCTGCCCAGCCCTTACTGACAGCCACTGTAGATCAGACGGAGTGGTCTATGTCCTTTCCTAACAACACCCAGTTCCAGTTCTTGCACTGCAGGTAAAGGTAAGAAACCTATCAGAAACAACCGTAAGAACGCTCCTCCAGGCCAAAGAGAAAACCGTCATCCAAGGTTTCAGCCCGTTCACTTTGGAGGGTGAAACTTCAGGTTCTTCACAACTCACGCTCTGGACCGCTTTGTCTATACCCAGGAGGGGGAAAAACCATGAATGCAAAGTTTGCAACCAGCTGTTGTAACCATCATTTGTCAGTTGTCATTTGTCAACTGTGAACACCCTCCAGAGCTATCCCAGGGCCAGGGCGCCTGTTTTACGAGTCTCACACTTCACCAGTTCAGGAACCTGCGTCCTGTTTGATCCGGTTCCTCTTCTGTACCTTTTGAGGCTGTTACCTTTGATGACGTCTCATGCTGTAAGCACAGAACTGGACAAAAGAGCACAGTTCAGGCTCGTGTGCCAGAGTCTAATCTTCATCTGTGATTTAGAAATCCCACGTGCTGCAGAGGAAGCCAGCACGTGGTCCCCCAGTAGCACAAAATACCCAGGCACAAGATAAGCAACATTATAAACCTCTCTGTAAAAAAAAATAAGCCACATATTGCATGTTTCAGATAATCTTTATCTTTCTCTCTGTAATTAAGCAAATAGTTTACAGTGCAAGTTGATTTTCACAGAACTAAGATTAGACTCCAAACACCAAGAAAAACAAAAAATGTTTCCAAAGGAACTCACAAAGAAATAAAGCAGAAAAGGTGGAAGAAATCATGGGAATCAGTAGATCCACAGGAGGGAAGAGGCAAGCACACGGGACACGAGATGTCCCGTTCTGGCTGTGAGGTGTGAGTGCCACGCAGTCAGAGGCTGGCCCCATCAAATCACATTCTTATATACGAGAGATTCCTAGTAAAACAGAGATCTCACCCTGCTGACATCTGAACAAAGACTGCACCAGGATGAGCGTAGTGCTAAATGACAAAGTGGAGTGGAGATAGAACAGGGAAGGGGTGAGGAAATTAACCTCTATTTCTCATATTTCTTATCCATCAGAAAAACCATTCAGGCTTTATTTTAGCTCCCAGCTGCCCCAGGGCTCCAGTCTACTTTCAGTGCCAAAAGCAGAGAAAACCACCTGCCTGCAAACCAGCAGGTGCCAGTGGTACAGTACAGCAGCACTCTCTCTAGGAGATGGAAGGCAGTCAGCCATGCTGGTATCACTCTAGCTCCAAAACTTAGGGAAGGGTTACAAGGAACAAGACTGTGCAGCAGACTCGTCCCCTTACTTAACAGTGCCAGACCAGTTTCCAAGGAGTGATCTCACTTGTTCTAAGCTATGGCAAACAGCTCATGGCCCAGTGATCCCCCAGGCTGGAGACCAGAGAACCAAGGATTAAGTTTTGGTGAAGAGGGAAAGGTCTCAGTTCATGACAGGACCTCTCGCATTTCCTTGTCTAAAGACCTCCCAGGCCTAAGACAACGGCCCCTCTCTACAGAACATACAATCTGACGACTCCCAGAATGCCTCCACCTACCAGAGTGCAACTACATGCTGCTGAACCACGCCAACAACAGCCAGTCTTCCACTGCTTCCAGCTCTGCCTCCCCTGACTTTGCATACATGGAACCCAATACATGCAAAGATCTGTTGTCTTGGTCACTAGCAAAATGCCCCGAAGGATCAAATTTTGCCTCAGCACTCACTCTCCACTCCCAAGTGACACGGAGATGCTTTTCCTCCTACGGCTTCCAAACTCCTCCCACAACTTCCCTGAGAGTCACTCTCAATTTCTTGCCTCAGACAGTAGTGTGCAAAAGACCCTTCCACTCCACAGGCAGAGTCAGAAGGATACGGTTCCTTTCAAACCCAGGTGGCAGTGTCCTTTCAGTCAACTGGTGAAGTCCAATAGAAGTTAACCATCTCTCCTCCTTGCTCCCACTGAGCCAGTCCATTCCTTCCTGTGTGCTTACAAGAATCAAACAGGGCTTTCTAAAGTGACACTCACCCATGAAGGACAGGATGCTGGGCCTGGAAGCCAAAGAAGAACCACCACACCAGAGTGTCACATACTAAAGGACTTCCTTAAGCAGCTTTCCAGGAAAGTAGTAGAGAGATTCAGAGCTGAGACACAAAGTTTCCCTTCAGTAACTTCTCCTTTCATTTGGATTGGAAAGACTTCCCTACCAATATACAACTGAGACATCATGGAGACACCTGCAGCCAGAAGGGATGACCCAGAAACACTGTGGAGCCACTTGAAAGTAACTACAATTTCCAAACCCCATTGCCTGCAGGAATAGCAGCTTCTCCCTTGCACCCAATTTACAGTTAGTCTTTTTCAATTAAATGCTGACACTGACCAGGGCAAGGACTGGGTCAAATTGGTTTCCAAAGCAAATCCAGGAGCAAAACAATAACAGAAGAGCTATGAACAGTCTGACTTCTAGTGCAACCATAACAATGGACAATCCCTTAGACATCTTTCACGCAGGGTTCATGGTGAAGGGTAAATGAAGAGAGGTGAGCTGGGGGAGGGATGTCCACACAGGTCCCAATTAAAGCTTTAAATGACAGGGAGGTAAATGGAGTGATTGTCCTTTTGGTCTCCCAGCTGGATGTGAAATGCAGAAACAGCTGTGATGAAGCAGCACACAGCAAAGTCCTTAGATCCAGTGTATTTCTCTTAGTAGAGGTAAGTGCTCTCTTAGACTCGCTGAATTTCAAACAGCTTCACATCTGTGTCATACCAGATAGGGGGATCCACATTCCTGGGAGAGAAAGACAAGATTCACTTTACTCTCTGTGGCTGGGTACATGGAATTCATATCTTACAGCCAGGATTAAAGGAGCTGGCTACACACAGCGCCTTCAACTTTGCAAAAAAGGAAATCACTGGTTGAGAGACAGCGGCCCTTCAATGGATGACAATACCTACAAGATTCCACAAAGGCAGAGCTTTGTATTCAATCTTCGCACCATCCTCTCGAAGCTGTAGCAGGGAATAGAAAATCTACAAAACCCCAATCAAGCACTACTCCCAGAGCAACTTCCTTCACATGCCCCATTCAAACTTTTGGAGCAGCTAATACACCCTAGTCTTTTCCAGAGGAAAAGCGTCTTTCTGTCCTCTAAATGAGAGATAATCTTGAGCTGGCCAAGTGCATGCAGTTCTCTCTAAAAAGTTTGGAAAAGATCGAGTAAGGCTGCATCCACAGGTTTACCTCAAATAAATAACGCCCCACATGTAGGTCCGGAACCACATGGCAGTGCCTGAGTTAGCCTGATACTTGCGAATGAGGATGGGGTGAGGGACAGGTAGCAGCCCCACCAGTGTGCCATGCTGCAAGAACTTGAGGATCTCTGACTCATCTGTGAGACCCCTGTAAACAGACAAAACAGGAACATAATTGGCCTGTCCCACAGACAGCCCCAGAACTGCCGCAGCACAAAGTATCAGTCTAAAGAAACACACACACTGTCAGAGACCGTGGCTATCAAGAACAAACATCCTCTCCACTGACTAAGGAGTTGAGAATGCATCAGAGAAACAAGAAGCCTGACAAGCAAAATAACACCTCTGCCAACGCTGCAAGGCTTTCAGTTATACTTTACAAGAAAAGTACGTACTTGTCAATGCAGATCTTCTCCACCTGAGGGACCAGTACCTGCAGGAGCCGCATGATGGTCTGCAGAGGAAGCTTTGACTTCCAAGACATCACCTGCGAGTGGCAAAGCCCACAGGGAAATTAGTACATTGCATGAGCAGTTCTCCTACAATTACCTCCACTGTTTCTGCAACAAATGAAGTTTACAAAAATCCTAAAGGCGATGGATGAGCTGAGCATGCAATAACAGTACAGTAAATCCTGGAGCAATAGAATTCTGAGCCGTTCAATGAAACTACTGGGGCATCAGTTTAACACAGGTAAAACCAAATAATACACTTCTGAAGTTTTGACCAGAAGTCAAAGATATTCCCAAAGAAATGTGCTCTTCGGGGGAAGTCTCTGCTTTGGAAAAAAGGAAGGTAAATGTAAAAAAAAAAAATAAAAATAAAAATAAAAAGACAAAAAAGACAAAAGGTGTGGGTGCAGCAGAAGTAATTTCTGCTACAACTCTTCCTTGTTTCTTCATCTGTTCGGATTTCCTTACCCAGTCAGGAGTTGGGGTCCATTGTCCACTGGAGGATGCACTAGAGAGACGTCTTCGATCCCGCTGGGGATGTGACACTTCCTATCAATAAATATTATTTAAAAAAATAATAAAGTCACACGTTAGAGCAAGAAATAGAACTCACTGCCTGCTGAACCAACTTTTCCAGAGCACTGCTGGAAAAGACAAATCAATCTGTCCCTAGAACAGATCAAACCCCAAAGCCTCCCCTTACTGAAAACGTTTGCTTTGATCCAGTGAACTTTACAGACCTCTGCACACTGAGGACTGGACTTTTCGGTGCCCTTCTAGGTACATCCTGAAGAGTGTTTTTCCAAGGGTGGGCTCTCAGCAACTCCTAACCACGCCCTCTCAAGGAACTATACACTCATACCCCAAACAGGAACACGGTCACTAAGTGACCTTTGAAAAGCTCTGGCCAAAAATTCACGACTCATTAATGTTTTCTTCTTCTTCTCTCCCTCATTCTGGTTTCATTTCTCTTAGATAAAAGACATCACTACCACCTTGACTTTCAAGGTCAGCCAAGGAAACATCCCAATATTCATGATGGAACAGAATGAAAGCCCTTTAAAAATCACTATCAATCTCTGCACAAGGTAAACATGGAGAGGCTTTTCCTTTTGCAATACATCTTGACCATTCATTACTACAGTCTACATCTGACTTTTCAACTAAACAAATAGTATCAGCATTTCCTTCCAACAGCCATTCTACACCTCCACATTCAGCGTCAGAAGGACGTCACTGGACAGATTCATTCACGTCACCTCTGCAACCAGAAACAGCAGGTTTGGAGCAGAGCTGTGCTGCAACCCACTGGAAGCTGGCAGTGTTCTGTGACTGGGGAACAGCTCAAACCAGCTGCTGGACAAAGACATGTAATGATCCATGATTCTTTTTCAGAGGCTGCTTGGAAGAAGAAAACTCTTCTCCTGCAAGTTCTCAGCAAAAAAAATCCCTTAATGAAGGGAGATTAAAGACATCTTGCTGACCATGGTCCTTCATGTGGCATCAGGGAAGGCCAAGAAGGATAAGTAAAATGGGTTCTAGGCTATTCAAGAATGCTGTTCATTCCAGTTTATTCAAAGCCTAAATAGCAATATTATTTTGCAGTGTTTGCAGACAAAGCCTTACTGTTCAGCCTCTGTGCCCTGTCCCCATCAGGCTTCTAAAAATAGAATTCATAAAAGCATAAAAACTTTTATCTCCTTCAGATGACTCTACTCTCTTCCTCTTTCCTCGTGTCTCCCACAGCCTTGCCTCCATTCCAGCTGTCATCCAAAGGCTTGCAGCCAGCTGATATATTTAGGAGAGGTGACACGGAATTACACTGAAATGTGAGTGCTGTTCAACATTTCACAAGAAACATTTGAAATGTTTATGGCTGATAAGGGATTTACATTGCAAAAGATAAAGAAAGGAACTTAAGTCAGTCATAAGGGTGAGGATCCTAAAATTCATCCAATGCCTCTTATTAGTTTATCTTAACTCAATAGGTTGGAATCAGGACAGAACACAAAAAGAAGCCATCATTCAGACAGTCTGACACACCACAATCCCTTGGGACAGGTGCAGGTGACTTGAAGCGCCATTGGACAGCAGTGATGTTTCTCCCAGTAGCATATCCCACACCCAGTGCTTTACTGCCCCTCACCTCCTGTCTGCTTTATGGCACCACAGCAAACATTCAGACACGCAAACAGTACAGCTGCAGCCAGGGAGGGCAACTATCCATCCGAGACCAAAGATCTACGTGCATATACACACAAGCAAACACAGCAGGGAGGATCAGGACGCAAGGGTGCTCCCCTAAACATGCCCAAATAGGCAGTGCCTGCCCTTACCCCACTCCAGGGCTCCCCATCACTCACAGCTGAGGGCGGGTTACCCTCTGGCAGAGGCTGTGAAGACTCAGGCTCCAACGAACGCATGGTCCCATCCTCTGACACCTGTGACTTCTCTGTGAGCTTGTCAATCCCTATGTTCAAAACATAAAAAACTCAGAAGTACAAGTGAGTTAAATATGTTTAAAAGTTGGGCATTCTTTCTCTGCCCTACCAAGCACAGACACTCTATGCATCAGCTGTAACCTGAAATGCTCTCCTTTCAACAAGAACAGCAAATGCAGCCTTGATCTCATCACCCCAAAGGAGTTCACTTGCCCCTGGGAAAACACTCCTTGATGCAACACAGGCACAAGTTCACATGAATACCATTAAACTGAGGCAAGAAGTCAAAATTATGAGAAAAGGTCATGTAGACACTAAGTCTGAGACAGCGTTTTACTTTGACCTGCCCTCAGCTTGGATAAACTGACCTAAAACTGAGACTGAAAGGCAGCATGTCATTCACAGACGTAAACTCTTAATCTCTTCCCACACCCAGTGAAAGGGTGAGTCCTCTGTACCTCACAGTGAAAACAAACTTTTCTCCTATTACAAAGATAAACTAATGCTGACCTGGAGTAGCCACCAAACTTGTCTTCAGTGTCCCTGGTTCAGCAGGGGCAGCGGGACGTGACCCCTCCATGGAGGCTCCGTCCTGGGAGTTGGTGCGAGAAATAGGCTCAGGAGTTTTCTTCTTGCGCTGCAGACCTTTCTGGATGGACTGCGAGTCCGTGGGTAAGTTGGCCAGCTGGTGAAATACATTCCGCTTGCGGATAACAGCATAGACCAAATTAGAGTTCCCTGGGAATTACAGTAACAAAACGAGTAGAGAAGGAAGACTCAAAGAGCTCTGCCAACACAGTCTAGCTCACTGGCAATACGAAGCCTGATTGCTGAGACCCTGTGAACTCATAAAGGTAATGGTGCAAGGAATAAAGAGCAGAGTTATGTAACCTTTTATCCATTATAAAGCCATAAGAAAATCAAGTTAAATCTTTTCTAGGCTGGAAGGTTGACAAGTAATTGGTTAGAGAGTGATATTCAAACACGTGAAAACAAAAATGACACTTTAAGCCATATGATAGTACCTGTTTTGGAGGAAAAGATTCCACACTTTTCCACTTTCAGTAAGAAGCTCACAAGCTGAGTCAGGGGTATTCCAATTGAGGAGAAATAGGAAAGCCAAAAGGCCCCAAATCATATAATCTCTATGGTAGCAGGAAACGGAATGAAGCCATCATTCAAAATGCAATATAAAACACAGTCACAAAGGCTGTCTCAGGATCGGGAATCCACCACTTGCTAGTATTCCAGTGGGTAAGATGAGTGACTACTCTTGACTTGCAGTTTTAAAGCAAAACATTAAATTTTACGGGGAAGAAGAGCTCCTCGCAGGCTAAGGGACCTCACTCTCATTTCCTGGAGGCAAACAACTGTCATGCCTTCAGGAGGGAAAGGATAAGGCATTTACTGGAGAGGCAGCAAGTGCTAGACCTTTCTTTGGATGGGGCTGTTTGGTCTTCAGCCCCACAGATCAGACAGAGCAGAACTGTCAGACAGTTTCAAACATTTCAGGAGATGGAAGTTGTTTTTCTCCCTCAACTACTTTGCTGAGCAACACGAGCAGTTTCACAGCAGCATCCAGCTAGTAAGTGTTGAAGCCTTACGCATTCCCTTTCCTTTCTCCTTCCCCTCTGTCCATCTCATTTTACGGTCTGTTAAGGCTGAGGTTATGCTGATAAATAGTTGCTGTCTCATTTTGCCCTAACCCAACCCCAGTTACCTACTAACACAACTTCTAGATCCTAGACAAATCTTCACGTAGCTGGTTGCTACCTCTCTTCCCCACTCTTGTGAACTTGTACTTCTTCTGAATTTGCATCCAGTGTTCTCTTGGACTAAAGTAGTGTAAACCCACTAAACACAGAAGTTTCTTACCATCAAATTGGTACTGAATTATGTTGTTAAAAACTTCCAGCAAAAAGAAAACGAGATGGTGGTTCTGGACAGCAGAGAACAAGAACCAGGTGGTGGAGAAAGCCTCCAGGAGATGGAGTAACTTGTTAGCAGCTACCATGGAAAGAGACTTCAGGTACGGAGACACTACGGAAGGCAAACATTTGAAAGTTAGAAATAGAACCAGGGACCCACACAAAAACACCATTTAAAACATCACTTTTGCCATCTCCTCACCCTGCACTTCAGGGAAAGCTTCACCAAATAGCTGAGCCCAACAGGGTTCTACAGAAACATTTCCAAAAATAAAAGACTGTAAGTAGATATATGGACTAACAAAAGCAAAAATTTCTGCCTTCAGAATGTCTCGTGCAGTTTTACACCAGTAGTATCACAGCTCATGTCCCTTCTGAAAACCTTGCACAATCAGAGCCACCTGAATGTCTGTAAAACCCAAGGGAAGACAGTGTCACCGTGGGGATGTGACGCTCCCTGCTGGAGAAGAATAGCGCTGCCACCACCCTCACCGGGCTGGCAGGCAAACGCCTCTCTGCCACCCCAGGGCAGCCCCAGGAACCCTGCTGTCACCCTGTCCCATCTGACTGAGCTCAGGCAACAAGCCCGAAGACAGGGGTGATCTGCAGCGGGCACCTCTAGCACGGACTAGAAAGGTCACAGTTTCCAGCAACGGTCACTGACACTGCTAAATGTTGACTGGCACAGGCAGGAGTGCAGGGAGACAGAGCAAGAGCAGCTGACCCCTCTATGTGTTGTCACTGCATGCAGTAGCACTTACCGTTCACAATGATGGTGAGCAGGCAGTCAAAGAGAGGCTGCAGACGCTGATGCCCACTAGTTATGATCTTGTGAAAGACCTACAGTAGGGAAAAGAGTTCTTGAGCAAGGCAGAACCTTACTGAAAGCACCCTCTCAACCAAAACCAGTGCCACCCCCACACTAATCGCTTCCTGACACCATTCCTTCCTAGGCAGGGCCTTGCATACTCCACAATTACACAGGTGGAGAACACTGCTCTCACTGCAGACTCGTGCTCCAAGAGCGCAAGCTTTTATTTACAAGGAATCCTTTGGGGATATGATTATGGCTCTACAATACTGCAAACAGAAACTGACTGAGCTGTTCCAAAATGCACAGCCAGTCCGAGACAACAATAAGTTACCAGGAAGTAAGAACTATCTTCACCTCCAGTGGATTTTGGCTCTGAACCTTAACGATAGCTGCCTGACATACCAAGGAGCTAATGATCTCATGTCTGATTTTAGTGCAAACTTCCAACTCCAGCGTTTGTCCTACATGTCTTAACTACATGCTCAGAGGCACGGAAATATTCAGCTGCCCCACAACGTGCCCAGACATTTCCAGTTTTGGCCTCCCCACCTCTAGCAGGCATGCTTATAGAGTACACAGCATAACGAAAACACAGCTGATCTAAAACTAACGAAATGTAATAGCAAAACATGTAGCATCAAGAACAGTTCTGTTAGGTGGATTCTTCCTCTGCCTTCTAGCGGTAATCTCCTTTAGGAGGTTTAATCAAAAGCTGATGAGAAATTCCTCCCTGACAAATAAGCACCAACATGCCAGAAGAGTACTACGCAAGGCCAGTACTGCAAAATGCACAGCTGTGTGTTGGCAGTATTGGAGCCCTCATCACTATAGACTGCAAGATGAATGAAATCTTGCAGCAATCCAAAGCTGTGGGGTCAAGCTTGATAAGGACATTGTTGTCCTCATTCTGTCAAACACGCTCCATGCAACTCTTTACTTGGGACAGAGCCAGCAACACAGTCAGATTTCCTGCCTTCATGTCTGCTAGAGATCACCCACTCATCCCGCTGCGCCAGACTCAGAGTCCTTCAAACACCAATTCAGCTCCATCCCAGATCTTGTTCTTTGAGATCTGCACAACATGTGCCCCCTGCCAGACACACCACCTCAGGTTAACAGAGGACAACCACCCCACCAGTGCTTGGATACACCCCACACACTTTCTAGCTACTCAGTGGATGGGTAATCTAGGAAGGGTCAGTAAATTGCTCTGCTTCCTCACTCAGTTTGGGGAGGTTTGAAACAAGGGTTAAGAGGGAAAGAAAAGAACTCCTAGAGCTGTACTCACTATGATGAGCAGATCCGCATGAGTCCCTGTGAAGACAGGGATGTCCATAGGCACTCGTACAGAATACGGCTTGTTCAGTCGCACCCCAAAGTTACGCTCCCCACTGAGAAGCAGGAGGATAAAAACCCCAATGTGCATCAAGCCCACTCGTGCTGCAGAAAAACAAAACAAAAAAAACTACCACACCAATGCCAAAGGACTGCTGAAAACAGGAGGGCAGTGAGGAGAGAGGAGAAACACAATGGGACTGAAAGAGAAACTGTAGACACCAGAGTACCCTGCTAAGGAACATCACACACAGAGCTGCCAGTGCCAGCATCTGCCTCAAGCCTGTATGGAGCCAGTACAACACAAAGTCTCAGGTAGATTATGCTCTTCATTATGTTCTTGATGTAAATTAATTACCATAGTAGGAAAGATCTGACTTCTTCCAGCAGTCCAGCATGGAGTTATGACTAATTTATACCAAAGGCAAGAGAAAACTGCTCATTTTTTCCTCTTCTTTTTAGGATCCGGGAGGCAGCTTTTGACATAAGGACTCAGAAAGCATTAGCACATGCTAAAGACACTCCTTCCACATGCTGTGGTGTAGACCATGCCCTGCTTCTAAGTCCATTACAAACATCAACATCCGTCGAACTGAACTACTCCTCGCCATGCCTGCAGAAGGCTAGGAACATGCACTCAAGCAGCAATCTCAGTGGGAGAGAGGAAGCATCTTAAAAATATCTTAGTTCAACTGCTAGGCACAGATCATCCCAAATAATGAAAATAACCAACTTACACTGGTCTGCTCTGGCATCATTGAGAAAATACAAGATTGGGACAAGGATATCCAGAACATCACTGCTCTTCAACACAAAGAAGAGGAATTTCTGGAAGGAAAGGATTTCAGGCAGTTGTAAGAATATTCTGTTTTATCCACCATCCACAGGGCTCAGGCCAGGTAGCCTCAAGCTAACCAGCCTCTGATGAACATCACAGAGGTTGGGATATGTGCTACCACTTCATCTCCATTATTTGTAGTTACTTTAATTGCTCCTGCACTTGGCTTCAAGCAGTGACCTTCAGAAGCTGGAGCTCTTCTCACAAGCAATCCCTGGACCCAGACTAGTCCCAGCCCACCCAGCTGGAAGCAGTGCTGCTGACAGGAGCACCACAGTCAGTGCTAACTACCTGCCCACAACCTCCCAACAGAGCTCTGTCCAGCCAGAGCCACACCAGGCTCTGGGGAACAAGTAAGGAAGAGTAGAGCTCAACAACAAGCAGATCCACACCTTGTTGAAGTCACAGAGTTTCCAGAAGAGGACGAGAAGTTCCTGATGGAATTGGATCTTCTTGGCAGAATTGGGCAGGTAGGTCTGGACCAGCGGGTTTGATAACAAACGGGCCACTCCTTTCAGGATGAACTGGAAATCCTGCCAGCAGACCAGGAGAGAGACTGTGGTGGGCCCAGGGCTAGCTCAATCAGCATGAAATCAGACAGGAAGTAGTTCAGCACTGGAGCACATTACCTCCTCTCGGTGTATTCTTGAGAGGTAATTCACAAACAGATTGTCTGGTCCCGGAGGCTGTATTCAAAGACAATGAATGAAATGCTTATGGAATTACAAGATTTAGTCAGGAGTCAAGCGTAACCAGTAGTTCTAGGGGCTCACATCTCTCATTTAAGCTCTGCTCTCTGAATGATCCAGTTCTAAATGCTACGAGATAGAGCACTTCCAGAATCAGTAGAGTAAGGGAATTTTTACTTACATGCTCCTGATTCAAGTCAGTGACCAAAACCTGCTGGCTTGGTCATTTGTGGTTGCTTAGTGTCCTACAGGAAAGGAAGAGGACTGGGCCAGAGATAGCAGACTGCAAGGAAAGGAGTGCTGCCGTGCCCTACAGAGCAGCTCTACGTTCAGCAAAGGCTGTTGTAAGAGGATCACAGCATTCAGGAAAGCAGCAAATACAGATCCCAGTGCACTCACATCCACATCATCCATGGCCGTGCCAGTAGTTGTGCCATCCACAGTGGGACTTGAACTGGTGGAGCTGTCGTAGTCCAAAGTGACAATCAGCACCTGGGCTGCCTCCTCCACCAGGGGCTCACGGTAGTCAGAGAAAAGCAGATGATTGTAAGGAATCCCGTAACCCACCGGATCGTAGGCACAGACGACATTCAGGAGTGAGGTGAAGAGGGGCAGCGCATGTCTGGGCAGGAGAAAACATTCTCAGAAGGCAGAAGCAAGAAGCAAATGGTGCTGCCTTGGGGAGAGATAGGCATCTCTCCCCAAAATTTTGCGATTGTAACAAAACACCAGCACCTTCTCTAATCCACCCAACTCTAACCTATGACAGTGGTCAGTGATTGAGCAGCACAGGGACAAGAGTTGACACTCATCTCCCACTAGAGCTAAAAACAAAGGGGAGGTTAAAAAAAAAAACAAAAAACACTGTGTGGCCTCCCAGTGAAATCCCAGGCAACAACATGAAAAAAGAGACAGGACCTTAAAGACTCTTGAAAGACCAAACTGTGCTGCCCCCGAACGGGCAGCTGAAAGTCCCAGAGGAGACAATGTCACCAGAGGGCAGCATTCACCTGCCACCACCAACACTGCTGACTCAATGAAGTGCCACTAGGGACAGGATCTACAGCAGGGGAACGTATTTGCCTTTCCCACATGATAAGGACCACTCCAGTATCCACCTCCAGTAAGCATCATGCTCAGTTTCGCCCTTTGCTGATGAGGAACGTTTCTCACTAAGCAGAGATGCTAATGGAGATGTGAACACGACATGCTACTTCCAATAGCTAGAGGCTGTTGTCCAAGTCCTGTGCCCACCCATTACCAGCATACTCCTTTGGAAGTATTTCAATGTATTTCTCTCTCTAGCACTCAGCTTTCCACTCTCACCTGTTCTCTGTAGAGCAGAAGAATTGCACCCAGGGGTTGGTGTTGCTGCTGTCTGAAGACGGAGGCAGATACATGGCCTCAGAGAAACAGGTCAGCAGCAGCTTAAGCAGCTCTGTCCTGAAAGAAGGGAAGAAGAGGCCAAGTCCTGGACTGAAGCACAGGAAGCACAATCACCACAACAACATAGAAGAAAAGCTCAGTCCCATCTAGAAAGTGCTTCCTACAGAAAGCTGAGTCCATCTCATTAGCAACATTTCATTCATAAGCACTGGACAAAATGCCGCCTTTTGAAAACAAGAAATACAATAGATAGTTCCTACGTCATTTTAAAGCATCATTTTGACAGTTTCTATCACAGACATTCATACTCCCATATCATACTACAAAAAACTACTCAAAAGCACAACCAGTTTTCTCTTTGCTGCCAGACACAATGGATTACAAAGGGGCAAGGGCTCTGCGGAAGTCACAAGTGCCTCAAGAAGCAAGGACAGCCCGTCTCCCTCGGACTGCCCCAATCTCCCGAGCCCAGCTTCTCTCCATTCTGCCTTGGCAAACCCTCTTACCTATTCAAGTCATGAACGTAGTTAGGCTGTGGAGAGTGAGCAAAGCCCACTCCGGCCTCCCAGATGTACTCACAGCTGTCAATGGAGTGGATATCTTCTGCTGTGTCCTATAGAGAGAAACAGGAGGTCAGAGCACAGGCAAGTGCAAGAGAAGACAGTGGTTACCAGTATCCAAGGCAGTTCAGCCCCACTCAACAACAGCAAAGAAACCAGCAGAGATGCATCCTGACACTTGAGTTGTATGCACCAGCCTCACTCAGGCAGCACCTACTGAGGCACTGGGCACCATGCAAAACAAGGCCCTTCCTCTGCAGCAAATTACCCCTAACTTACACTAAAAGTGCATCATGCTGTGACTTGCTTTTTCAGTGGGTAAAACAAGAAGATAACTGCATGTTCCCTCTCCTACTAAGAACCCTCTCAGCTCCTTGATACCTCCTGGCATGACTCCCAGACTCTTGCTTTGCAATCTGAGGAGATGAACCACAGCAGCTTGCCCTTCCCCTTTGTCATGGCCAGTTAAGCTTAGGTTGAAGCAGCCTTGTGGAGACAAGAAGCCATTGCAAACCACATGTTGACCCTCCAGAAATGACTGGAAGCAAGGGCCCAGATGAATAGAATATATTTGCATCTAGTACTCTTGGCATGCTTTGTCTGTCTCTTTCCTTAAGTTTAATTAAGCAAATTCTACCACCAACCTTTTTTCCTCCCTGTAACTGGGGAAAGCAGACCAGAGGACTGTTTTTAATTGCCCTGGATTCCCGCTGCATAACTTCCTTCCCGCCCACAATGGTAATGATCTCATTGCGGGCAACCAAGATGCACTTAGCACACCAGCCACAACTCCCACAAAACCAGCATGCTGACAGCAGCTACTTCTAACACAGAATCAACTGCAGCTTCCTCAACAGTCCTTGCTTTTCCTGCCACTCTACTTGGCTCCTGCAGACAGGTTGGAGTTCACCCACCATCAGATTCCTCACCCAGCTTCTCAGAATAACTCTTGATAAAACTGGAGCACCTAAGACCTCCCTCCACAATCAAGTCTTGAACATCACCTCCAACCACAGGCTTTGTGGATAGAAATAAAATTACATCCACGTATTTGCTTCTATCATGTGTGACTATGCCGGAACAGTAGGAGGAGACAGGATGCTACTAGTCATCATTACAGCAGTTGCCCAGATCTAAAAACTAGGTGCTTATATCTTCAGAGAGCTCAGCCTTTGCAGGTAAGTGACAAAATACAGGTGCAGACACTGTGCATAACAGAGGAATCCCCAGTTTCCAGCCATAATGTCAAGGCTGACTTTGAAAGGAAGGCAAACAGCAAAAAAGCATGGGTCATTCCTAGTTCTCCTTTGACAATTCCCTCCCAGCATCTATTCTTCCTCTGTACTCAGTTCTACTTCAGCAACTGTCAACCTGTACCTCTGGGGCCGTATGCTGTTCTGCTATGAGCATGAGGTGGTTGTACCCTTGTCCGTTCTCTTAACCTGCAATTAGACACTAGAGAACAAGTCAAACCAAATCCAGAGATGGAAAGACAGCTGGGCAAGGACTGCAGAGGCTGCAAGCAGCAGACAGACAGCTAACAGCAAAGAACACAAAGCATTCGTGATCCCATTGTCTAATTCAACTTGCTCAGAGCCCTGGAAAGCCAGGCAGGCTGCTGCCAAGGGAGAAATCACAGGGGCAGCGAGAGGGACTCTGCCAGAAGCAACTGTTGTCACTCTCACTTGTACAATCCATCCCAAGTGGCAGCATAGAACAGCAAGTCCATCTGTTTCCCATCTTCTCTTAGCACAGGGGTAGCTCTGGTCCAGCCTCATCCCATTATCCCCAGATGACAGATTTCAACTCTTTTTCTACCACTCAGAAATTCTGAGCAAACTATTTAGTACTCAGGTTTGTCAAGGATTTTTGCAGTTGTCACACACATGTTGGTTTAGTGTGGTTTTACTTCAAAGCTCTAACAAAAAGGTGGGCTACCCACTTTTGGTTATAGGTTATACCAGCAATAGACACCACAGAGTCTCGACTGGGTAGATGGGAGAAGTACAAGAGTAAGTTCTTTGCACATCTGCTAGGAGATCCCTACTTCAGAGAATTCCTCTGAAGTAAAGACAGTCACCATAAGTATTGAAGTACGTTTGTCTTTACTACGTTGACACAGAGAAAGAGAAGGTGGAAGGACACAACAGAAAATATCTACTCATTCACATCACAGCATCTGCAATCAGGCAAACAGCAATTTCCTGCCCTGGACAGCACCAAATTGCCAGTGAGAGGAACAAGGTGCTCAAGGTCTCTGCTCTGCTGGAAACAACAGAAGAGCAGACGTTTGCCAGCATGACCGCATTTTCCTGACAGGTAAGCTGTAGAACAGAGGAAAACACTAGCCCCTCCAGCTGACATTCACCCAGCTATCTCAGAACACCTGTTTCAGAAGACACCACCCACTGAACCCAAACCATCGATCAACGTTAGTCACCTTGCATTCAGGCTCAGTGACTCCATGTTTTCCTGCCTGAAGGTTTGTAAGGAAGCTGCTGGGGTCTTCCAGGGTCCCCCATCATACAGCTAATCTATCTCTGCGTAGATAATCTCATGATTCAACTCACCACTGTGCTTCTCCGGTGGCTTTGCACAGTGAAATCAGGACAGAAGAGCAGATCTGCAACAGCAAGGAGCAACGACTCAGCCAGCGGCCGGGCATTTTCATCATCTTCATCTCCCTAAATGTGAGAAATGTGAAAGAGTATTGTTAGTACAGGCTTAGCAAAGAGCATACATCAACACTGTATAACACAGCAAGAGACGATGCACTCTCCATGAATATACAAGAAGTTACAAAGGAACAAGAGGGAGAAACGTGCAAAATCCACTCAGGAGAAGCAAGAAATTCCCCCCTGGACAGTGATGCCTATATGGGAACAAGGTCTTTAATGTGACCAAACTGAGTGGATGAAGTATTCCAGCCTACAGGTATTAAGAAAATAGAAGAGCAGCAATGGACACTGCCACGTGGAGATGTTTAGCTTACAGAGGATGAAAGAAAGGAATCACTGCAGAGAAGAGTGTTTTACAGGAAATGAAGAAGGCAATTTGGATGGTGCACAGAGACAGCAATAGGAAGAAGGCAGGCAGCAGTATTAACAGATGTAAAACCTCTCAAAGTCCTGCATGGGCTGCCCAGAACTGGAAGCCACACAAGAGGGAGAGGCTTTGTGTAGCTCAGCAAGGGGCCATCTCAGCCTGCCATGGCAGAGCGAGCATGACAGCAGAGGGGATTTTGTTGTCTTCAGCATTGAAAGCAATCACTTGAATCATGCATGGCTACTTCTCTGCAACTGTTGCCACAGGAAACCTTGCCAGATCCTGCCTGTCAAAGAGCATCCTGGATAGGAGGCGTTCCCCACCACACACAGGTGCTGTAGGGAAAGACAGGGAGCAGGAATGGCAGGAGCTTATCCATCTCTGCCGGCCTGCACGTGACACACAGCGCTGCACTCACAACAGGCAGCTGCCCAAGATAATACCCATGGCTCTGACGTCTGCCACAGCAACTGCAGGAAAGACACCGTCAGACAGATCCCAGATGTAAGGAGATGCCTAGAGAAGACAGATGAAGCCATCAGGCAGCAAAGATGCTTCTGCCTGGACTAGCATTAGGGTCCAAGGGGACTTCTTAGTCAAGAATCACCTTTGCTAACGTAGTCTCAGCTGCCAGAAAAAGTCCCTGCAGGCTCTGGGAACCACGACATCCAAAAAATGGGAGACGCATAAGCCAATAGATCTCAATACAACAGGGAAGGCACACAATTTTCCAGCAATCTTTTGAAAGATTTGTGTCTTTTAAAAACTGTCACACATCCTGTACCTAAACACAGCATAACCCTAACAGTCCCTGTCTAATCCCAGCACCGTGCTTAGAATCACAGAACCATCCAGTCCACCTATCACCAATACTTCCCCACTAAGCCATGTCCCTCAGTACAACATCCAAACGTTTCTTGAACGCCTCCAGGGACGGTGACTCCCCCACTTCCTGGGCAGCCCATCCCAGCACCTGAGCACTCCCTTGGAGCAGAACTATTTCCTAACGGCCAACTTGAACCTCCCTGGCACAACTTGAGGCCGTTCCTTCTCGCCCTATTGCTGTTACATGGGAGAAGAGACCAACTCCCACCACACCACAACCTCCCTTCAAGTAGTTGTAGAGAACCATAAGGCCACTCCTGAGCCTACTCTTCTCCAGACTAAACGATCCCAGCTCCCTCAGCCGCTCCTCATAGGGCTTGTGCTCCGCACCCCTTCAAGGGTGTGCATCCACACACACCCATCCCCCAGCCTCTACAGGAGGAGGGACCCGTGCAACTTGTCATTGCATCATGGGGCAGGCTAAGGATAATCACAGAGATGTTTACTGACGCTCTGGGCATACCATCCTCCTCTTCAGTTCCAAGCGAGAAATCAGCTTTCAGTCAGCAAAAGAGTTGCTCCCAGATCAGATGTGACCCCACCCTTCCCATGTTCTTGGGGCTTTATTCATCATCCCTTGCCAGCCAGCTCAGCTGCTTCCTCCTGACACTTGGCCTGTAGGACAGCAGTTTCCAGCAGGGGACGTAAAAGCTTTATTAGTTCATTTCAAATTAAAGGTTGAGCTTGCAGTAGTACTGATTTCTCTCAGGACTCATATGGGGAGAGAGTTTTTTTTTGCTGAGATGCAAGAAGGGAAGAGCAGGCCCAACACGCTCCAGAGGGGAAAGGGTTTAACAGCAGCCAGTGTGCTCCTGGAGCAGCTGCCTGACAGGGCCCAGAGAGCAGGGAAGTGCAGAGAGACTCAGGGGAATTTCTTCAAAAAAGTGAGCTTTTTAAAGCTAAAGGGCCTGAAGACAACGACCTCAGAAAACAAAGCAGCAACAAAACAGCAGTAGGAGAAGAGGTAGTGGCCTTAAGTTGCACCAGGGGAGGTTCAGGTTGATATTAGGAAAAATTTCTTCTCAGAAAGAGCAGTGATGCAATGGTACAGGCTGCCCAGTGTGGTGGGGGTCACCGTCCCTGGCGGTGCTCAGAACTGTGGAGATGTGGCATTGAGGGATATGGTCAATGGACATGGTGGGGATGGGTTGTCAGTTGGACTAGACGATCTTAAAGGTCTTTTCCAACCTTAATGATTCTATGATTCCGTAGGAGATTGAATGATGGGGCAATGTGAACCACAACAGCTCCACTGACATCCAGCAGGCATGATGCATCAGGAGGGCTTCAGTGGGCTGGATCACCTTGGGGTGACCCCACCACTCCAAGGCTGAGGAACTCCCTCCTCCAGCTGCTGAACAAGGTGGAAAAGCAGTTGTAACAGCAGCCTTGTTGGCTCAGGGCATCAGGCACCAGGTGTTCCTTCCCAAAGCAGCAGGATCTAGCAACTCCACAGTCAGTTCTCTCCAGCACTCTCAGCCTCTGCAGGGATCAAAGGTGGACAACCACCCTCCCAATCACACAGATCACACAGCAGAGTGCTGCTAGCAAAAGCTTTCTTTTCCCCTTGAAGTGGCCTCGGGCAAAACAGATTAGAGGTAACAGGCAGAGATAGCGCAAGGTCCATACTGTACCAACCACTGCCAATTCCCTATAACTCTCCTCCAAAACACTGCAGTACTCGTAATATTCAGGGGAAACCACACATTTCAGCACAGTCATGCTGACCTGCAGATTCAGAAATTTCCAGGAGAGCACTCTTCATGCATAAAACAGCAGCTGCCAAGGGAGAACACAGGTAAATATGTATTCCTGGCCTACCTCAGCTATGTTTTCAGCACTATTTCTCTTATTTGCAGAACAGTATTTTACCCTGATCCTTTTCACATTGATTTCAATTCACACTTCTCATACTGAAAAAGCCTTCCCTCACATACCAGCTCTCTCCTACAAATACACACCCAAGTGAAATCTTCAGATGACACAGCAATCTGTGCTGAGCAGAGCAGCTGAGGGTGAGAGGAAGAGCACCAAGAATCAAAGAAAAGAAAATGACTCAGAAGATGCCACCCAGTTTCCGCATAAACAGAAAGAACGATAGTGCAGCTGCCCTCAAACGCTTCCTCACTGCAACCCCCCCGTACCCTCCAGAAAGGAGAATAAGTGCCAAGAGACAGACCCCTCCTCGGCCAGCCCCAGGGACAGTCGACCAGAAGAAACCTCTCCAGTCTGGGTCCTCAAAGATGTAAGGCAGGATACGGGTGAGGAGCCGGCTGCAGTTCAAAACAATTTGTCTCTCCTTCTCTGTGTGGCAGCCACTCTCTGCTCCCTGCACCAGCTTCTCCACAGCCTGCAGGAAACAAAAGGCAGGTAGCATTAGCTTGGACATGAGCAGAAGTCTGCAGGCTCCTCTGACCATGATATCTTAGATCTAGGGTTCCTGGATACACAGCCCTGCAGTGACCATGTCTCCCAACACAACTATTTCCAGCAGGGAGAAGAGCCCACATTTTACTCTCACTTTTTGTAGAAAGAGGACACAGAGGTCAGTTTAGATCTCCCCAACTCTCGTCAATTCAGAAGCTGCTGTTTGTCAGAAGCCAGGAGACAGCACAAGGGAAGAACTGCGGTAAAACGAAGCAAGACTGAGAGTTATCACTGGGAGCAGATAGGAACAAGCAAGCGCAGCATGTGGTGCAAGGAAACAACAGGGCACCTATCCCCCATTGGGAGCCACAGAGCTCAGTGAAGGGATACCTCCTACCAGCAAAGCACCGAGGAAGATAATGCCATCCTTACCTTATAACACAGAGTTGCTAAGTTGGAAGGCGATTCTTCTCTCACTGCTCGGATCTCTGCAGCTGGCACAAGGGCAAAGACATCCTGCACTGAAGTGGCTGTGTCTGCCCAGAACTGGTCCCAGAAGGCATCATCTGTTGCCTCCACAGGCTGCGGAGAGAGAGACATAGCTACAGAGACAGAACCACCATCCCGTGAGCTCCAAACACCAGTAACTGCAACTGGATCGGGGATGTGACCATCACCAGCAGAGAACAGAAGAAGATAAATAAAACACCGTCACTGATTTATATTCCAGTTTCTTTTGTTACCAGAGCCTTGGCTGATGGGATCTCCCAAACAGAGTATTCCCTCAGCAGTGGGGGTGACCAGCAAGGCATTTATGTGACCAGCTGCATCAGACTTGGACACTTCATGGCTTCCACAGAGCCACAACATATGTAAGGCCTCAGCCTGGCTGCAAGCCGGGGCAGGTGTGCCCAGCTCTTCATTAACACCCTTGGGCTGGGCTGCTGTCACGTGCTCTGTCACACACAACAGAATTACTTCTGATGTAACCAAAGCCTCAGGGAAGCAATTAGGGATGTCCCATGTTAGGGGACAAAAACACAGAACGGACAGACCCACCTGAAAACACTCAAGGGTGCAATGGAGTTGATCTTTCGGAACCAAATATTTACGGGCAGTTGGACTCAGCGAAGCCAGCGGCAGCCATGGTCTTACCTTTAAAGTGCCCTAATCATGCAAGTCAAAGTGGAAGGAAGAGGCCAAGATAAGCAATTAGGGTCACAACCGTGGTCTAAGCCTGTCCTCTCGTGCCTGGGAGCACACCTTGCCCCACGATCCTGCCCCTGACCCACAGCCACTCTACAGCGAACAGCAGCTCCTATAGGTGACGATAATCACGACTGCGGATGGGTCCATTCCATCAGCTGGGAAAGGGGAAAAACCACAAATGCATGTTTAACTCGAACTATTCCCAACTCCACGTAGTAGGCAGAAAGCATGTCCACTTCCGTGCTGTGTTTCTAAACACCGCCAAGATGCAATCCTGGGGAGAACAGCTTGCTCACAGCTCTGACGCTGAGAAGCGTTGCATTTCTCCCCTGTATCTGAATGAGAAGAGACAGCACCACCTGAACTCGCAGCAGGTGATGTGTCACCACCACCGGAGGGCAGCAAGCGAGAGGAGCCAGCAGGCGGCTGCCAGTCTGGTGCAGCGGGTTACTGCCCTCAGGCTCTCTTCCTACGTGCTCGGTACCCGAGAGGCTTATGGCTCATCTCACTCCTTTCCATCATGCAATGAATCAGCCCAAGCCACTCCCCACTCAAAACCAAATCCACGTTTAAGCATCTTCTCAAACACTGCTCTGATGCTGAAATCCCCTCCATTTTATCACTTGGCCACCAAACTGAATTCCCAAGCTCTTTTTCAAGGGAAAAGAGACTTTTTCTAAGTGACCCAAGACGACAGCTCCTCAGAGGGATCTGTAAGAACAGCCAAGCGCCTTCAGCCTGACTTTCAGCAGAATCAGCTTCCTAAGCATGCAAGAGAGCTGCGCTATCTTGCAATCTGTGCACAAAACGCCTAAATGGAGAGAGGAGAAAAGCTATTTGCAAGTCAGATCTCTAATTATGCTCCACAAAAAGAGCCAAGTATTTGGAAATGCGATCTATATAATGCAGGAAACATCCTCCACTTCCTACATCCCCTTCCAAACCGGGCACCACAATCGCACTAATTGCCACGTGCACCTACTGGCTGCTTGCCACCGCCACTCCCACCGACAGCAGGGAGCAGCAATTGCTGCTAAATGGAGATCGTGCACAAATAATGGCTTCACTCTCATCTAGAGGAGAAGGAGAAAACCATTTCCCTCCAATGTACACAGAACCCTTTTCTCCCCGTAGCCTGCAGCCTCCTTGGAGGCTGAACACAGCCACTGCACTACAGCTGGTAGCATGACAGCTACGATGGACTGAACAACACCATCTCCAACAAGAATTGCATGGAGACAGAGGGGCACGGCAGCAATCACACAAGCAGCAATGTTGGATGCTGCAGCAGCAGTAATGTCTGCCATCTTGGCAAGCAGGTTACGCTAAAACACCATTTCTTTCCCCTTTAATGGCTGCATTAAGTCATCTCCCCATCCAACAGATGGCATCCCATGTACAATCCTAAGGCACGATTCAGTACTGACTCATCCACATCCCTGTAGCCCCCTGATCTAATTAACCGTCTGGCATCATAAAGCTACTTGATGCACGTAATATTCATCTCCTCAAAAGAACATCAGAGGACGTTTTAAAGCTGACTGTATTCTGCGTACAGCATCTCTGGAGATCTAAATATCCATTTCCTTGTGCTGAGCTCACCCAACACCCTGTACCTAGCACACAGAAAGGGGAAATACAGCGACCTGGAACAGCCTCGTTCACTGGTTACCTGCAGCGTGAACCACGGTCTGTACCAAAGGACGGAGAGGACTGCAGCACAGAGCACTGCTGTGAGCACAGCAGGCAGCATTAAGAGAATGTGATATCTTACAGTGGACAAGAGAGACTTTTATTTTTGCCTTCAGTTCACCTAGACAAGGCTTAATGTCTTTCCATTTGCATGCCGGCTACACAAAGGCAGAATCAGTCCTAGCGGACACTTCCAGACTTTATTTCCCCAACAATTATAAACTTGGGGTTTCAGACTTTTTAAAACACACCATCCACATGCATGGCAAGAATCAGAAAATGAAGCCACGTGAATTACAAGCATCTTGCCAGTTACTGAGCAGAGATTCACAGCCCTGAACAAGCGATCCTAAGCAAACAGGATACATCATGGGAAGAAAGAAAACAGAGCAGAGCTGACCACTTCCTATAAACAGGAAAAGGTCCCAAAGCACCGCCTCCCCTTACTTGTTACTGCCATCAGCCTCAAGCTATTATCATCTTCACTTTCACATACAACCCCTTCTCACTTTTCATAAAATCCCTCACAAGCTTAGGCAGGGTGAGCATTTGCACCCTCCTCCCAACCAAGAGTTCTCCGCCTACACCTTCACAACCAACACCTTCATATCCAGTACCCATTCCCAACAGCCCCTGGAGTACCCCCTTGGAGGGCCGTCCTCCAGTCTTCCCTTGTTGCCAGCACGCTGACCAAACACCCCTCCAGCCCCGATCACCAGGCATTTGGGGTAGGTACCATCATTTTTCTGGGACTCAACAAAGCCCTAATCTCTGACCAGGCTTTTCCAGACACTACTGTACAAACTCAGAGAGTAAGTAACAGCAGCATGCTCCTTTCCACTCAAATGAGGCAGAATTTAGAGCGCAATGACCACAGAGCCATTCATGCAGCACCTAACTGAGCTCTAGGAGATCAGGCAACCCTGCAGTTAGCGTGAGGCAATGCAGGTACCTCTGACCACCTGCTGGTGAGCCACCATGGAAAAGGAAAGCCTGAGGACAGATTTATTCAAAACGTTAATAATTAGCAGGATTTCATTCTTGCTGCCAAGGACAGCAGCTCCACACTGCTCTTAGAGAAGAAGTGATTTTTTTTTTTTTTTTTTTTTTTTACATGGGATATTTGCAGTCAGCGGGGGAGAATCAAGGAGAGATCCCAAACAAGTCTTCTGCCAGGTCTCTGCTCACACCAAAGGGAGCTGGAAAATGAGATTTGTGGAATTCTGGCACTGAAAGCCTAAGAGAAAAATCAGCTATAGTTTTGGTTTTAAGACGATATCATCACTTTTCCTCAACCCAGGAGACTTAGATACATTCAGAAATAAGCTACTCAGAAACTGACCTCTCTCTAAGCACAAGATTTACTTTTACCAGGCTCAAATTAACCACATGTCATAATACTGCATTCGTGCATCAGGGAGAAAGAAAGGACTGGAGTTCATCCCTTGCGTTTGATCCTTCCTGCCCCTTTAACAGCAGAGGCATAGCCAGCACTAAAATCTAACAACCTAGTTCAAAACTTCTCATTTTCCAGTCAGTTGCTTGCAGAAACTGCTTAACCCTCAACTAACTGGGAAAAGAAAGCATGTTTCCCAGCAGCTGGGACTCCCAGCTTCAGCTCTGTGCCCTGCCACCCACAAGCTGTCACACCCACAGCCCACGCATCCCTTCACCTGAGAAGCAGGCAGCACTCCTACAGGCACTGGGGAGCACACACACATCCCATATGACAGGGCACACCTATTTTATTACTAAATTAAGACTACTCTTTTAGAAGTGTGCAGTGTACAGGAATACGTGTATCATATAAGCAAGCCTTTAAGTCCATTTTTCTGTGACTATTATTATACATTTGTAGCATAAACAAATACCTTTCCTCTAGTACCTTTTTTAATCACTGAAATTGTTCTGAATCAATTGTTCAAGTGATTTTTCCTTTTTAAGTATTTCTACATCTCCAAAGTGTCTCTTTGGCCATCAAAAATCAGCCAAATCAGTTCCATTTTTTTGTTCATCCTTGGCTTGACTTTCAAGATCCAGGCTCCACTTGTGATACAAGCATTGAAGCATTATGTTACTTACAATTTTATTTGTTGAGGTTTTTTTTTTTTATGTTCACATGGGAATATTCATTTTAACAAATGAAAACCTAGAGATTTAAGAAAAATTAACTATGCCAACTCCAAACTTTCACCAGCAAGCGAACACTGCTTTCTGCTGGACCACTTCCTTGCCTCAAAGCCCTCCCAAATACTGCACAGTATATTACTTAGCTCTTGGTTTCACGTTACCTATGATCAGACAAAAATCTATTTGCCCAGTTACCTAACGTAAGAGGAGAAGACTGAAAAAAGATGCTGCTGAGAAAGCAAAGTGTGTTTTCAGTTGTTTTGAAGTGGGGATTTGACTCCATCCATCATTGCAACTTGAATCCAGGTCCTCGTGCACTGAGGGTTTACAAGATGGCTGCTGCTGGTACAAGCTCAGAAGGCTCGAGGAGAGCCCAGTCATGCATCCTGGCCATGCAAACAACGGTACCCTTGTCTGGTATGTAAACATGGGAGCGCCAACACCCCACCCTTTTTCCACATGGCACTCAGGCTCAGCTAGACCACAAAGACGCAGAAAGAATCCAGTCAAGAACGACGCTTTTTCTCCTTCCTTTACTCAGGTCCCCAGAGAACCTTCCTTCGTTACACATGTCAATAAAATGGGGGAGGGGAGCTCTCCTCTTGGCTGGCAACAGGAGGGATTGCCTCATACAGGGTTTTCTTTGTGAGCAGCAGGCTGAGACGATCCCTTTAGTGAACACAGGTACTGAGAAACTGCGTTTCATTCCCCCCCTTACTTCCTTTTGTAACCATGTTCCCCAGTGACAGAACGGCATTCCAAATCTGAAAGCACTCCAAAATATTTCGGCAACCAAAAAAGGCTTTGGAAGAATTCCTTCAGACATTAATTTATCTGCTTCTCCATTTATCTGGTATGTTGTTCTTAAAAACCTTCTCTTGTGAAGTTCTCACAAATTCACTGAAGCCGTTCCCAAGTAACACAGACACAAACCCAATATTGCTTTACAAAGCGTAAACGTGTCTTCTCTAAAACTCTTCCAGCCTTCCTTTCTCTGACTCCCAATCCCACTCTTCACGACTTCTTGCAGACTTTCTCCCCTCACCCTCCACGTCTTTGTATCCATAGTCTGTTCTTCTGACTTCATTCCTCATTGTTACACCTATTTCTTCCATATCTCCGAGTTTTCACAGCTGCTATTACTGCCTCATCACCAGAGGTGGCTCAGAACAGCAGCTCTCCACTGCAGCTCAGAAGAGCTCAAGACGTGATTTCTCGATCAGTGAAAATCCCTCTGCTCCTCAGAACGGCACCTCGTGCTGCTCTGCCGGCCCGGCTCCAGGCAGGAGCGGAGCGAGCAGCAAACACCTGCTACAGCTGCAGGCAGCCGCGCTCCTTACGTGTAACGCTGCCTGCCTTCCGTTCCGCTCCTCCTCCACTGCAGCCTGCAGGAATAAAGCGTTATTTCACAGGCCACGTATGGAGATCGCCTCCGTGCGGAAAGCTGTCCGAGAAGCACGGCTGGCAGCTTCCCTTCCGATCAGCGGAAGGGTACGGGGGTACCAGTACGGGGGCACAAACACCGACCGGATCGCGCAGTCCGCCCCTTGCTCCGTGCAGGGCCGCACGATGACAGGACAGCCCTGCCGGCCGCCCCACGGCACGGAGCCCCGTCCGCACACCCGCTCCCGTAGAACAGCAGCCAGCTCCAGCCCGCCCGCAGCACCGCGGTGCTTCGGGGCTGAGGCCCCATCAGCCCTCAGCCACCTCAGGGCGGCTCCTGACATGGCGGCCCCCCC